>NC_074709.1:30161418-30427697 GCF_024334085.1 Lutzomyia longipalpis
CAAAATTTTTCTTTATGTAAATTAGAAAGGTGAAAAGAAGTTGTAAAAAAGTATTTTTTTTACCCCAAAAATTAATTAAACTTTATCACCGTAAAGTGTTGAAAATTTCTCAAAAAAAAATTCTTTCGGATTATTTTTAAATCTTTCCTATTCCCAAGAACAGAAAAAAAACCTTTTCTCTGTACAAATTCTCTTTGCAAAATGTTTCCTTCTGGATTTTCTTACACAAAATTTTCTTTCTTTGTTAAATAATTTTTGTGTGTTTTTTTTTCATTGTTCTTTTAAAAAAATAAATTATACCAACACTATTATTTTTTCTTCTTCACTTTTTTTCTTCATCTTTCAAGTACTCTGTTAACCATAAGTTTAAATCGCGCTCTCTTTTCTCGATCTGAAAAATTTAGCTGCATGTCTTCAATATATTCTGTAATAAACCAAAAACAAAAAAAAGGAAGAAAATGTTACAAGTGTTGACGACGGGGCCATGCGGACAGACTTACGTAAAGAATTAACTTCTTCGGAGGAATATTCGTGTAGCAGCCCCCCGTCTCAGAGATTGGCGGCCAATTCACCAAATGCCTGCTCGAGGCAATGCTTCAGTTCAGCATAGGTGACCACGAGGACTGATTGCTCATCCCTGGACATTAGTTGAACCTTTTTTTGCGATTTTAAAAATAAAAAAAGAGCTTTGTTGGCGCCAAAAAAGACTAAAAAAAACGAACAAACGAACCTTTTCCATTGTTCCAGCATCCAATTTATTGAGGCATTGGACAATGTGCGCGTGATCCAACCAGGGACGCCCGTCTTCACTCACGGAGTGAAATAAATAATCGCGGAAGAGTTTCAACATGTACCGGTCACCAGTTTCTGACCACGTCACATCCATATTTAGTCTGTTGAATTAATTTCAAAATTTCATTAAAAAAAAATTGAACAGAATTGAAATATTTCATTGAAATTCTGCTGATAATTTAACCTAATTGAATTTTTCTGATAATTTATCAAAATTGAATTTTTCATTGAAATTTTTCTGATAATTTATCAAAATTGAATTTTTCTGATAATTTAACAAAATTGAATTTTTCATTGAAATTTTTGTAATAATTTCAAAAAATTGAATTTTTTATTGAAATTTTTCTGATAATCTGACAAAATTGAAATTTTTCTGATAATTTTACCTAATTGAATTTTTCAATGAAATTTTGCTGATACTTCTACCTAATTGAATTTCTCATTGAAATTATGCTGATACTTTTACCTAATTGAATTTTTCAATGAAATTTTGCTGATAATTTTACCTAATTGAATTTCTCATTGAAATTATGCTGATACTTTTACCTAATTGAATTTTTCAATGAAATTATGCTGATACTTTTACCCAATTGAATTTTTCAATGAAATTTTGCTGATAATTTTCCCTAATTGAATTTTTCAATGATATTTTGCTGATATTTTTACCTTCCTTTACCTTTTTAATTGAAAATTTTATCGATATTATGACAAAGTTTCCATTGAAATATTGAAAAATTAATTAAACCTAATTGAAACTGAAATTTTCAATGAAATACATGAAAGTTTTGAACAAAATCTGCTGAAATATTTTTTCAAAAAATTGTATTTTTAACTAACATTTTTTTAAAAGAAAACTTCTATTTTAATTTTTTTATTAAAACTCTTCCCAAAAATACTTTTAAATGATCTAAAAAAAAAAAAAAAAGAAATTCAAATTTTCGAATTTTTCTACTCACTCTGGACGCTCATTGATGCATCCCAGCTTCACAAGAAGCCTATAGAGTCTCCCATTTTCCATTTCCTTGGCCAATTCGTCGTCTTGCATATCACACTGCGTCTGGAGGGCGTCGAGTTGTATGTAGAAGCGTGCCCCGATCATTGGCATTAAATCCGATACGGCGCGCCTATTTGTCGTTGTCAGGAGGTACCTGTTCCCACGCAAAAACAACAACAGCACAGAAAAGAAAGAAGAAGAAAAAAAAACAATCCAACCCATTGAAATATTTTCTTCTTTAAAAAAAATCGAAAAAAAGAGAAAAACTCAAAAGGATAATTTTGCAAAAAAAAAAATATTTTGGCAACTCACAAAATTAAATTTCTCAAATCACTTGAATAGTTTCTGGCCACCAATTCGATGCTTGCCTGCACCTGATCGCGGTGTATGGAGTGGAGACAGCGGCAGGCTAGTGCTAAAACTAACTTACCCAGAGATGTTAGATCCTCCTAATTTCCAAATAAAAAAATTCTTTAATTTTTATTTTTTTCAAAAATTTATGATTCTCTTTAATTGAGGAATATTTTTAACTCACTAAAAATATTCCTTAAATTAAAAAAATCAATTTTTCACATAATTTCCATGAATTTAAAAAAAATGAAATGAAGATAAAGAAAAAATATTAACCTGTTGATAGTGTGTTATCACGGCTAATTGATTGGCTTGGTTCGGATCGAATGAAACAATATCGGAAATGCCTAAACAACTAAATCTCACACGTCTCCCCGTAATGATGATTTTTGTGGGATCAAGCGTTCTGCGGGGAAGATTTGGATAAAAAAAAGATTTTTTTCAAAAAACTAATAAAAGTCAATCATAACGCGTCCAGTTATAAGAGTTGGTGTCCCACAACGTGTAGAAGTTTGTTTATGCGTTGTAATACTATTTGTGAACAATATTAGTAGGCAAAGTTGATTTTTTAGTGAAATTCAGCAATTTGATGCATAAAAATTGTCATATCTCTTGTTCTATAACACCTACAGAAATTTCATGACTAGTTTTGGAAAGGTCTTGAAATAAGGTATAATTTGACATATATCTCAATAATTTTCAAGGTCACCTCCAGAACACAAAATGGCGGATTTTTGTTTCACCAAAACAGTTTTTCGCATTTTTCGTCCTGAAGGAATGGTTCTAGAGGTTTCTGATGTTCTAGAAAGTTGTAGATAATTGCAAAACCTTTAATTTGATACAAAGTTGAGTCAAATCGGACAAGCGGTTCAAGAGATATGGTTCTTAGAACTTTTCAAATGCAAGAATTATTCAAATGGCCATATCTTCTAAACGGCGACATAGATTTTCTTCATTTTCGGACTGGTGACAGATATTGAGTCAGGCTACAACATATCAAAATTTAAAGGAAATCTATAACAGATGTTGGGAGATATTGCCTCTTAAAGTTAGGCAATTTTTGTTTTTGATTTTAGCGCCTCTTGCGGATGTTTTTGGAACTTGGAATGTTCTATACAGTTGTAGGGCTTCTTGAAACCTTTCATTTGATACCAAGATGATCAAAATCGGTCAAGCCGTTCTCGAGTTGTATCGAAAAAACACTTTTTGCTTAAGGCCGCCATATTTGCTAAACCGCTTGACCGATTGTCAAGTATGAATTGTTGATGAAAACGTCTCTCTGAGCTCTACAACATACTAAAATTTCAGACCTCTAGCTATAAGGGAAGTGATTGATAGTATTTCAAAATGGCGGACGGCGGCCATCTTGGATTTTGAAAATGCGAAAAAATGAAATTTTACACCCATATTTCTATAGAAAACTTCAAACCGGAAGTCTCTATCTCTTACCGTTCGAAAGTTATAAGGCAAAGTTTAGGCGACCGGCCGGCAGGCCGGCAGGCCGGCCGGCAGGCCGGCCGGATCAAAAATTTTCCACCACCATTTTCGTAATGTGGGATGTCTAAAACGTGCTCATACCAAGTTTGAACCCGATCTGAGGTGGCCGGTTTTTCCGACGATTACAATACTTGGTGTTGGCCACGAAGTGGAACACCAACTAATTCACAAATCTTCTCAGCAAAAATGTTACCTGCATGCTAATCCTGATTGATGTATTGCACGGAGACCAGCCGTTAGTTGCATTATAATGAACCAAATTTCATTTTCGGCCAACATGGGACCATTTACGGTCCTCTGGAGGGAGCTCTTGTGACTGAAGGGGCGCGCCTCGCCCGAGAATGGGTCCGTATACCCATTCGTTTCGACGGATGGTGTAAAATACTTTGAGAGGAGTGTCTGTGAACCCGGATGGTAGTCATAAACCAGCACTAGAGCTACAAAATTCATTTAACATTTAAAGAAGAGAAAAGAAGATTTTTTAAAGGGGTTATTTGGGGCACTTTTTTCTAGGGGAAAAGGGGCTCAAAAACAAATCATTTTGCTTCTTACAGTGATCTCCAAATGCCTTTGTCGTGAATACTTCTCGCAATTGGACCACGTTAGAATGTTGCAGTTTCTTCCACATTTCCACCACACTCATACATTTGGTGGATTGCAAACGGAAACCTGAAGAAAAGGGAAGCTCCTTTGTACTACTTAATTGACAATTTAATGAATTTTTGGGGACTTTTAAATCCAATTTTTAGTCAAAAAATTGATTGAAAGGCCAGTAGATGAACTGAATTGTCAGTTTCTTTATTAATTTGTGCGTTAGTAGAAAGTTTCTAATTAATTATGGATCAGTAGATGAATTTAGATGCAGTTTCCGAGCAAATAAGAGCCAGTGAACGGTTATAGATCACTAGATGATTTTTCAGTGAATTAAAAACCAGTAAAATCAAATTGAAGGCAATTTGAGATTAATTTTGGTATTTTTTTTACTGAATTTTAAGCTGAGTTCTTGAACAATTTAATGACCCATTAGATAATTTAATAACCAGTTAATAGTTTTCTTGCCAGTTAATCGTTAATTTTTAGCCAGTAGATATACTTAGATAATAGGTTACCTTTAAAGATAGGTTTTTCTCAGGATCTACTGGATGGATTTTGATGAGATAAAAAACAAATCAAAGAAGAAGCATTACCGCACAATGTACCGGAACAGATTTTTGAATGTCAACTCAGAAGCTGAGAAAAGTCAATAAGAATATTTGTCTAATTTTCTCAGCTTCTGAGTCGAAATTCAAAAATCTATTCCGGTACATTCTCCGCTAATGCTTCTTATTTCATTTGCTTTTTACCCCATCAAAATCCCTTCAGTAGATCCTGAGAAAAACCCACCTTTGTGTTTGGAGATAGTATCGTAGAAAATCACAAAATGGCGAATAGTGTTGAATGTATTAGGAGACAGTAGATCATTTTTAAGGCAGTTCTTGATTAATTTAAAGTCAGTTAGAAGAGCTTAGGATCAGTTTATCATTCATTTAATGGCAGTAAATGTTTTTTCAGACCGCTTAAAGATGAATTTAGACACAAATCATGAATTTTCAGCCAAATTCTCAATAATTTTTAATCAATAATTCAAACAGATGATCACATCTTACCAAATCAATACCAAAATCAACTAAATAAAAGAAGCAAGTTTCCAATCAATTTTAAAACCCTTTTAAAGAAAATAAAAAAAGAGGTACAAACCATGAATTCGTCGCAAGAAATATTTAACTCCTGTATTGCTGTGAGTGGCTTTGTAGGATGACGCGGGCACTGGGAGTTTCAGATTGACCGCCATTGGCTCCAACGGGCACAACCCGTGATAATTGTCCACCTCAAGGGGTAATTCCATACCCCCTGTCTCCAATGTATTACTTATGGCATTCCTTGCCTGAATACTGCTTCGCATTTCGGACGGCATAAAGAATGCCGACGACAGGAGCGTCTTCGGTTGCAGACTGAGAACACTGGACGCCGGCCCTGGGTACACATGCCCTGGATGCGTGAAAGACAAGCTCATTTGGGCTGCTGCTGCTGCTGCAGTGTGATGCTGCCCATAGCGTCCACCATTCTCAGGGCTCGATGAGCTACACGCTTGACTCGTTGTCGTTACCCCAGCAGCAGCAGCTGCTGGATAGAAGTAGGTTGTCCCACCAACATTCTCCTGGTGGATTGCAGTCGTGGGCGGTGGTGAGGGTTGCGGCGTGAGGCGCGGTGAATCATTATTTGTACTTTGCGGCGAATCACCACGGATCAAGGGGCGCCCCTTGATCGGTGTCACAGCACTGTACGCGGTGGATGGGCACGCGGGGGCCCCTAACACAGATGTTGGCTTTGCCACAATTGGCGGCACCACGACACCCCCTGCGCCGCCGCCGCCGCCATTGGAACCGCAGCTCCCATTCGCAATCACAGATGAATACGGTGAATAGAAGCTCGGTGATGAATTGAGGCGTGGAATGAATTCAGGAGATTGCGGTGTTACCTGCAGGGTTGGTTTTTTTTCTTTATTCATTTAATTCCTTTTCTTTTTATTTCTAAAAATTCTCCTTCATTCAAATTTAGAAGAAAAAATTCTTGAGTTGGGAGTTTTGGAAGAGTTTGAAAAAAAGTGCTAAAAGGGCATCTCATTGAGAAAAGCAATGTACACAACTTTATAAAAAAAAATTAATATTTTACAAAAAATTTTATTGAATTTTGAGTTCAGCATGCTTTAAGAATTTAATGAAATTTCAGAGGAAGAATAAAATATAATTTACAAAAAGGAGCATAAAAAAGATAAAATCTTTTAATTGCATACCTTACGGCGCATTTTGGTTGTATTTAGCTATATAATAAAGGAGCAAAAACTTCAATAAAAATAATCATTATTTAAATAAACATTCTGAATAAAATAATAAAAAAAAACCGTAAACTTTGCAATTTTCATTAAAGATTTCATTTACAATTTAACATAGAATAAGGACTAAATTAAATAAAAACTAACGTTAGCTAAATTAATTTAAAATGAAAGAAACATTCGTAATTTTTTTCTTGAAAATTTTGTTAAATCGATAAAAACAAAGCGGTTGAGAATTATTTTGAAAAAATAATTTTATTGCCTTTTTCTCTTTTCTCGGAACATAAGAAACCAGTCATTGTTCCACAGATAAGTCCAAATTTAGAGATTTTCTCTTGTTTATTTAAACTAGCTATGTATTTTTAACGTTTATTGGCATCAAATTCCCAACGTTAGGAATAATTAATTCTTTGCGGAACTAAATTAGTATTTTCTATCGTTTTACTGATTTTTTTTTGTTTCGTGGAATAGGTTTCGTAGTTTTTTTTTTTAAAGTTCTGTGAAACAAGTTTTGATTTTTTGTTAATTTCTGTCTTATTTATTTATATGTTGAACTTATTGTTGTTTCTTGTGTTCCGTGAGTTTTTTCCCCATTTTTTTTTCACACTACGCATTTTATCTTAAGTTTCTTATATTCTCGAAACCTTATCCATGTTTCTCAAACACTAAGCACGTTCTCATGTTTTTCATTTATGTTTCTAATATTCTGTGAAACTAATTTCGTGTTTTTAACGCTTTTCATACGATATGAGCTTTTTTCTAGTGTGGGAGGGCACGGTTTACGACCTACACCAGTTTCTCAAACACAATGTTGTTAGCGACGTTTCGAAGGTTATATTTCTTCCC
The DNA here is from genome assembly GCF_024334085.1 of Lutzomyia longipalpis. Lineage (NCBI taxonomy): Eukaryota > Metazoa > Arthropoda > Insecta > Diptera > Psychodidae > Lutzomyia > Lutzomyia longipalpis. Next base: position 30,168,771 of record NC_074709.1, read on the forward strand.
CATCAGGCCTACAAAGTGGAACATTTTTCTTTCTGGTTTCTCATGTTCTGCGGAACTTCCTTCGTGTTATTAAAGTTTTCAAACATGTTCTGAGGATATTTTAGGAATATTTTAAGCGAACTTAACTATTGTTTACCTGAATAACCTTTTTCTACTACACTTTTAATTTATTACATGACGCGTAAAAAATTATTCTTTTAGTATTTTATCAGTCCTTAACGTGTTAATAATGTTAATATTGATAGAAATTTGCATTAAATAAAAACCAATGATATAATAAAAGACCAAGGAGATGTAAAGGTACATTATTTCCTCGTTGAAATACCCCTTAATTAACCAATATTCTACAAGAAAAAAAATCTAATAAATTCAAAAATATTTCTTAAATGAAAATCAATGAGTTCTACAAAATTTCTACACGTGTATCTACAAAGACAGGCAGGCAGTGTTGGATAATATTTTTTTCTCTGTACAATTAATGAAAAAGAAAAAGGATAAATGTGAACCTGAGTCTTTTTTGTCGAAATTGGCGATTCCAGGGTGAGTTTCGTTAAACCCGATGTCAATCCATATGTTGGTGTTGTGACAACATTCTGTCGACTCTGTTGTTGTTTTTGGGAGAGAGAAGAGGGAGGATGGTAGTGTGTGGTGGAGATGGCACGCGTGGAATAAGAGGATAGATTGAATGTTTTTTCGTTTTTTTCTTTTAATGGACCAAAACCATGATAGAGAAATCTTTTTTTTTTTCTTCTTATTTACAGCACAATATGTCCAATTATTAATTAAATCTCTTTTTTTACAATGTATTTAATTATGTATATTATTTTACACTGGATAAGAGTGAAGGTGATAATTGCACGATAAGAGAGAGAGAAAATATTATATTAAAGCTAATTACCATATAAGTTGCCAATTTGCTCTCAGATGGAACACCATTGAGGGGCGAGTAGAAGATTTGATCCATTCTTCGGTGCAATCTTCCTAACTCGTCGTCTTCTTCTTCTTCGTTTTCTTTTTCTTTCTCTTGTCTTGTCTTCTGCTGAGGCAGGAAAGCAAAGAAGAAAGAAAGAATTGTTGATAATCTCATAATTAAGTAGTCAACATTAAATCATAAATTTTTATTTAAACGAATAGACTCATAACTAATTAATTTGCTTAATTTCTTTCTTTAATTTGTTGCTCTTCAGCATTGTTTTGTCGAACTGCGCGCTCTTTGGGTGCAACTGGTGGGAACTTTTTGGCCAACTCTGCGGCGCGCATCGTCTCAATGTGATTTCCTTTCTCCCAACAAGCGCGGGGGTCGCAAAACTCGGGGTGAATGGATGAGGAAGAAGGATACAGAGATTCGTCGGTCAGACATGCGCTCTACACACACCGTACAATGCATGTCCTCCTTTTTGCTATATGCTTTTTCCTATATTCTCATGTGTTTACATACTGAAAGTTAACACACCATTAAGAGTTGAGAAAAATGCCCAGAAACTTCCTGATTTAGCTCAAAAAAATTCTTAAACAGGAATTTTTTCTTCAAATGAGAAGAAATAAGGAATTTCTTAAAGATCATTCTTAAAAAAAAATTTAATTTATTTTTTTTTATTTTAAATGCGCAAGGAAATAATTTTAGAAAAAAAACTAAAAAAAAGCTGATAAAAGAAATTTTGATAAAGAACCTTTCAAGAAGATTAATCAAAATCGGATGAAAAGATTTTTGATAAATTAAAAAGAATTCTAAAGTTAGTTAAACCATAAAAGTTATGTAGGTCTTTCAAAAAAAATGTTCTGAAAATTTTAAATAAAGAACAATTTATCAAAATCGAGTAAGGAAAGATAGTATTTTTTATTTAAGAAATTACAAAGCTTTATTAACATTAGAATATTCTTTAATCTCATTTAAACTTAAGCAAGTTTTACATGAGAAAAAAAAACGTTCTAAAGCTAATAACAAAATTTATCTAAATCGGTTAAAAAGGGGGAAAATGTATCAAAAGATATTTTTTAAAAAAATTCTATTCTTAATTACAAAATAATTATTTTGTAAATTTAATAGAAGAAACTTGATTTTTGGGAGAAAATAATCAAAATCAGTTCAAAGAATCATTGAAGAAAATTGTAAAAATAAATAAAAATTGATAGATCCAATTTTGATAAAAAAAAAATTCAGTATTTCTTTTTAATTCGATTTGAATAAGAATTTTAAGAAGTTTTTGAGACCTAAATCACTGGAATTTTTTTGCCTAAAGACAAATCTTTTTAAAATCATTAGGGAAATCTGTTTTTAGTGAAACATCTAATGAAAATCTATCCGATTTTGATAAATTATTCAATAATATTTTAAAATATACCCAAACTTTTTTTTTATTTAAGAATCATTTGTCAAAATTAATGATAGAGTCCAATTTTTAATTAATTTTAGAGAATAAGAAAATTATTTAGATTAAAAAAATATTAATCATCATTCTGATTTTGATTAATCCATTGAAAATCTCCCTGTCTTAAACTGAAAAAATAAATAAATAAATAAATCTTTATTTGCTTTTCCTAATTGATCTCGGCGTGGAAAATGGGAAAACCTTCTCTGCAAATTTCTCATAATTTTTCCCCAAAGAAAATCGGATAAACTCCATGCAAAATCATTATCTCTTCAAGCGTTTCTCTACAAAGTAATTCTCAATGTGAGATAGTAAATGCAAAAATGGGGAATATTTTATTCAGGACAGACGCAAGCAAAATGCACGAACTTCCTCCTCAAAGATTATGTGATTAACCTTTTCCCCCTTTCGCATTGCTTTATCAATCATCCAGTGAGTGCAGCTTTAATTTTTTTTTCTTAAATAGGAAAATCTGCGATTTTATGCAAAAATTCAGATTAATCATTTTTATGCTGAAATTAATTTTTTTTGTACGTTGAATTTACCGCAAAATGTCCGTGCATTGATGCAAAGAGGAAAAGAGAGTAGAAGAAGAAGTCCGCGCAATGGCCAAATTGGACGAACATCCCGTGGGGTTTCGGTAGCAAGCAATTGAAGCAAATCGCACAAAAAACGGGTGAAGCAATTAGAAGAAAAAGAAGTCCAAAAATTAATGAGCAACAGATGATGTGGAGAGGAAAGAGTGCAAAAAAAAGAAGAGCAAAATTCAATGAAGGAACGCCATTTGATATTTTCTCTTTTTTTTGGCAATAACTAGCGCGGGAAGAGTTTGAGGAAAGATTATTTGTTTGTTAATAATTTTATTTGCAAAATAAATATTAATTTTAATTAAAAGCTAAAAAGTGAGAAGTAGGTACATAAAATTCTGGATAAATACACTGCCATCAAAAAGTTCCCGGGTGAACCAGAATGATGTTTCTTTTGCTTAAGATTAGTGTAGCTATTAGTCGTAAATCAGTTTCTGAGTAACGAATTAAATTTTTTTTAATAGATTTTTATACAAAAAGGTAAAATACATTTAGAAAAAATGAGAAAGTTGTATAAAAAATTAATTTCTGATCTTTTTCAATGGTGAAAAAGAAATGTTACAGCTGGATTTGAACCGGAATACTTCAGATCGTCAACCGAGGATGCTAATCACTTTACCACGAAGGAGATTATTTGATTCAATACCATAGAATTTCAGAATATTTTTTTCTCACAGGATCATCACTCTAACAGCCCTCATAGAGCATACAGAAGAGCATAAAGACAAAAGAGGAAACATAAGGTAACAGAGGATGAGAGAGAGAAGAGCAACACCTTCATAGCGAGCATACAGCCAAATCCTTCAGCTCCCCCTCCAATTCAATGCAAACATTGCAATGTTTTGGTTTTTTGCACTCAACCTCTGGGGGTATAGCAAAGAGAGGAAAAAAAAATCCAAAGTTAATGGTGAAAATTGATCCGTCCAGGAGGGGAAGGAAGGCACGCAAAACTCGCCCGAAGAGCTCAACGAAGGGATGCTGAAGTTCCTCTTTGTTTGCCATCCGAGCGTCATTTTGCTTTGCTTGTTTATTTGGGGAAATAAAAAGAACTTCTTCCGTCAACTTTCTCGCTCTCATTTCCCGAATTTGCATTGAAAATCCTTCCAAGGGGCACCTTGGTGGAGAAGGAGGATGACCTGGAAGTTCCCAGGAGGTTTTTTTCAGCTGCCACTGAGGTACTTTTCCGTAGCTGTGGCAATATTTTTTTGAGGTCATTGCGCGAATGTCTTTTTTACACGGCTCCCTTTCGGGAAGGGAGAAAAGGGGGTTACGGCGGGAGAAGGTAGCTTAATGGGGGGAGCTCACCTGGAACGTGTGAAACTGCTGTTGTGATGGACACGAATACAGCTGTGGGGGGCCCCTGAGAAGGGGGCCCAAATAACTAGAGTTTCATTGTCGCGTCACAAAAGTTCCGCTGTTGTCACTTTTCCTTTTTGCCACAAAAGCCTGCTTTCCCACACTTTTCACATTGACGGTGCCCCCGTGTCCCACGCACAAGGCCCTCCCGTGCTGCACACACACACTCGCCCTCCCGGACCACCTGGACGTAGCACTTCTTCCACCGCAAGGGGGGCCCCGAAACGCAAAAATCAACTGCGTCTTTGTGGTGGCGACACAACACACAAAAACAACGGCAACGACGAAAAAGCTGGGCAGGGAATGCAGCTGAATGGAAGCTCACAGTGGCACGTCCCTCAGGGTGCTCCAGTGTCTATGGGTATCAATCTGAAACTCCACAATTTTCTTGCCAAAACACAAGAAATTCTAAATTTTTCTTGTACAACTTTTTTTTTCTTTCTACCACTCACGACACGGCCAGACTGCGCCGAAAATTTTGCCGAGGCGCCTGTCAAATGGTCGCCGAGTTTGCCTACATTTTGGGGCTGCGGAATCTTTTGGCGGGCTTTTTGAAAACTCTGACTTAACCCATTTTTGTAAAAGTTTTGTTTGTTCTTATTTATTTTATTCTATTTGGTCTAATTCGGTAAGTAAAGTCTCAAGTCTGGAGAGGTGGGCGAAGTCCTTGAAATGCCTAATGTTCTTGAGATACAAACGATACACAAGAAGCACACATATCAATGAGAACGCGTAAATGGCAAAATGGAGTAAGCGTAAGCCGCGAATACACAAAAAATGGTTTCACAAAGAACATAACCTTACATTTAATTTTTGAATTTTTAAGTAGCACGCAGTAATGAATAAAATGGCTTTTTTTGCTATTCCTTTACTTTATTAAGCAACATCTTGGAAGAAATCAATCCATAATCATCAAACATTTAGTTGGTGGACTTTGCAGTGAGACCTATCCTTTCTAAATGTTACAGTAGGTACTTTCAGGGGAAACGTTCATGATCCAATGGATAACAGCCCCAACACGTGTATTGAGCGTTTCCTCATCCACACATTGCGCAAGAAAACTAATGACACCCACAGTGTAGAGACGAATAGTACCCGGTCCTGTGTACATAAGACTACCTCCAATATCACCGGAACAGGCGCTAGCTCCCTGTTTGTAGGTGCAAATATCATTTGATGTGAAGCTGGGATACTTTTGCTTGCACTCATCTGGGCTTATTACATTCAACTGTGTCTTTCGCAACACATTTGAATCTGGACTCCCATTGAACGTTTGTCCCCATCCACCTATTTCCACAACACTCCCAGCCAGGGTGTCATCCCTGTACTTGTATGGTAGACAGATGACTCTAACTGCTGGATTCATTTGAATTTCCTCCGCTGTCTTAAGCACAGCAATGTCTCCTTCTTCCATTTTTGGAGGTGTATTGCAGTTTTCATGGTAGCAAGCAGCAGATTCAATGGCGTACGCCTTACGGTTCGGATTATTATTGTCGGTATCATGTTGTCCAACCACCAGAGCTATGCTACCCAATTGACGGTTATTAAGACATGATTGAGCTGTAAGAGCCCTCCAGTTCGAGACTTGACAATAAAGAAATGTATTTATTATAAAAATTATAAACTTAATGACCTTAATGACTTAATGTGAAGCTTACTTAAAGTTGCACCGCATAGTACTGAGTAGATTGAGAGATCTATAAGAGCAGCTACAGCAGGAAATTCATTGACACCAGCTTCTTGTCCACCCATAATACGGGATTGAACCTACAAAATTGAATTTAAATAAAATTTTTTCGAAGCGTCCATTTTTTTTTACTTTTTCACTTTAAGTTTTTAGCTATCAATAAATGCTTTTAGACGCTTTCAAACTGTGTAAAAAGAGTTGAATTTTGGATAAAATTTCTGAGCAAGCACTTTTCAAAAAAAAAAAAACTGTAGTAATTCACTTAGAATCCTTCACAAAAATCCAGCTTTTGTGCATATCGATAGAATGTAGAAACTTACCCCTCTGTGTCCGCAACTGCATGGATTGAAAACAGCCTGAAGTGAGCAGGAGAATGAGATTCCAAGGATATTATTGGCCAGGAGTGATGATGAAAGTTGAAGACTGATCTTATTGAGATCAGAGAGTACGGAGAATGATCCGCTATTGCAGTATTTTGTCCCATCAGAGGAGCTTGGATTTCCCGACGCGGAGATTGTTAAGAAATTCAAGAGACAATTCCCAATTCCAATGTTTATTCCACCAGGAAGTTTCACATCGCAAGTTAGCTTGAGGCGATAGTCTTCAAATGCCGTGGCAGTCCACGTGCACTGTGGATCTAGTCCAGAAGAGATGTTAACAACAGTTGTACCAACTTGCAGATCATAATTGCAGCCTTGTCCCAGCACGAATGGCAAGAAGAGTCCACCAAGTAAAACTAAATGAAAGAGAAAAATAAAAGGACGCTTGACGTGGCTTTTCAACTTTTTTAACTTTCAGGAAAATATTGAAAAAATTTCTTTTTACCGAAGATCCACATTTTTCTCACACAGAACGGAATACTTTGTAACTCCTTTACAAAAAAACTCAAAACTGATGCCTCAAGATAAGATTTCGAGTGTCTTTATACAGCCGTTCGCCGTGGATCGCAAAAGATGGCCCCAGATATTTTATACAAACAAAACCATGAGACAACGACATAAAGTAATTTCTTAATTTACCTTCATCATCACGATATTTATTTAGCTGTTTTCTTTTATTTTCTTATTTCGCGTTTTAATTCCACAAAAAAAGTTCTTTTTTTAAGCTATTTTGTCGTAAAGCGGTTTAATTTAAAATGTGGAGTAGTTCTAGAGAAGTCTTTGAAATGTCTAATGTTATTAAGATACAGAAGAAGCACACATATCACTGAGAAACATAAGAGAACACCGAGAACGCGTAAAGTAAATAGTAAAAAGTAAAATGGAGTAAGCGTAACCCGCAAATACACAAAAATGGCTTCCCAAAATCATAACCTTACTTCCTTTACATTTAATTTTTGAATTTTATTTAGCAAGCAGTTATGAATAAAATGGTTTTTTTTCTTGCTATTTCTTCACTTTATTAAGCAACATCTAGGAAGAAAGCAACCCATAATCATCAAATATTTAGTTGGTGGACTTTGTAGTGAGACCAATCCTTTCTAAATGTTACAGTAGCTACTTTCAGGGGAACTGTTGACGATCCAATCGATAACAGCCCCAACACGTGTATTGAGGGTATCGTCATCCGAACACCTCGAAGGTTGTATGACACCCACAGTGTAGAGGCGATTAGTGCCCGGTCCTGTGTACATAAGACTACCTCCTGTATCAATCGTACAAGCGCTAGCTCCCTCTTTGTAGGCACAGATGTTATTTGATGTGAAGCTGGGATACTGTTGCTTGCATTCATCAGGGCTTATTACATTCAACTGTGTCTTTCGCAATACCAATGAATTCGGATCTCCATAGACCTCCGCTCCCCATCCGGCTATTTCCACAACACTCCCAGCTAGGGTGTCATCTCTGTACTTGTATGGTAAACAGATGACTCTAACTGCTGGATTCATTTGAATTTCCTCCGCTGTCTTCACCACAGCAATGTCCCCGTATTCAATATTTGGGTGTGTATTGCAGTTTTCATAGAAGCAAGCAGCAGATTGAATGCTGTACAGCTTACTGTATTGAGATCTCTTACTAAGGTCATGCTCTGCAACTACCAGAACTATGTTGGTCGTAGGTCGATTAATAACACAAGATTGAGCTGTTAGAGCCCTCCAGCTGGATACTAAATAAAGAAAATAGGGTATATTAAAATAAAATTGATAAATTAAATATTTAAAAACTTTGTGGAACCCACTTAAAGTTGCACCGCAGAATGCTGCCTTATAACGGACATCTACAAGAGCAGCTACTGCAGGAAAATCGTTAATACCGGCTTCTTCTCCACCCACAATACGGGATTGAACCTACAAATTCAATTTTTAATTAAAAATAATTCGGATCTTCTCCACTTTGAGTTTTTAATGATTGAAAAAATGCTTTTAGACGCTTTCAAACTACCTAAAGACTGCTTAATTTTGCGTAGAATTTCTGAGCAAGCACTTCTCAATAAAAACTACAGTAATTCATTTAGGATCCTTCACGCAAATTTAGCTTTTGTGCTTATATGGAGTGCGCAAACTTACCCCTCTGTGTCCACAGCTGCACGGATTGAAAACAGCCTGAAGTGAGCAGGAAAATGAGATTCCAAGGATATTATTGGCCAGGAGTGATGATGAAAGTTGAAGACTGATCTTATTGAGATCAGAGAGTACGGAGAATGATCCGCTATTGCAGTATTTTGTCCCATCAGAGGAGCTTGGATTTCCCGACGCGGAGATTGTTAAGAAATTCAAGAGACAATTCCCAATTCCAATGTTTATTCCACCAGGAAGTTTCACATCGCAAGTTAGCTTGAGGCGATAGTCTTCAAATGCCGTGGCAGTCCACGTGCACTGTGGATCTAGTCCAGAAGAGATGTTAACAACAGTTGTACCAACTTGCAGATCATAATTGCAGCCTTGTCCCAGCACGAATGGCAAGAAGAGTCCACCAAGTAAAACTAAATGAAAGAGAAGATTAAAAGGACGCTTGACGTGGCACCATTTTCTTTTCAACTTTTTTAACTTTCAGGAAAATATTGAAAAAATTTCTTTTTACCGAAGATCCACATTTTTCTCACACAGAACGGAATACTTTGTAACTCCTTTACAAAAAAACTCAAAACTGATGCCTCAAGATAAGATTTCGAGTGTCTTTATACAGCCGTTCGCCGTGGATCGCAAAAGATGGCCCCAGATGTTTTGTGCTAACAAAACCCTGAGACAACGACATAAAATAATTTCTTAATTTCCCTTCATCATCACGATATTTATTTAGCTGTTTTCTTTTATTTTCTTATTTCTTTTTTTTTAAGCTATTTTGTCGTAAAGCGCATTAAACGTGGCTTCTACATCGCTTCTAATCCTTTTAAAATAGAGCTCAATGCTATTAGAAGTCTATCAAAACCACCTAATAGACTAAATAAAAGAATAAGATGAGGGAATAAGATGAGGGAATGGCGGTAGGGGAGAAGAATAAAAATATGTTTGTTCTTATAATAAAATTCCGAAAACTAGAGCTTTACCAAACGGCTGTAAAAACATGCGAAATGTACTTTTGAAGATCATAAAGTTCCAAAAGATAACTTTAGAAGAGAGTTTAGATGTCTCTTGAGCTAACAAAACCCAAAACGTGCGCAAACAAAATTAAAGTTTCGCCTCATAATTTCATATCAATTTAAGAAGTATTCATTATTTTATCATTAATATTTACCAAGGTTACTTATTAAAAAAAAATTCTTCATGATTGAATAACCCTGACAATGATCAAAGGGCGCGAATGGGTTAAAAAACATTAATTCAAAGAAATCGTTTTGAATATTTTTCTATTTTTGAATAATTTTATTTAAATATTTTCTATTCAAATACTTACCCCTTTTCTGTCCAAAAATCTCGAAAAAGTCGCGCTGTAAAACAAATTGAGAAATAAACAAATTTTTAAACAATTTTATATATTATATTTTTTCTTTTTATTTATTATTGAAATTTCGGAAGCATCTACAAATTATGTGGTTGCTTTTTTCGCTTTTTTCTTCACTACTAGAACACAATTCTTTTTTTTTCTTTTCATTATGAATGCAAAATTTCTTTTCCAGAAAGAATAACAAGGTTTTATCGCTATTTTTTTTCTTTAAATTTTTTTATAAATAGTTTATTTCTTTCAATTTTATATTTTAGTGATTCTCCGTGGTATTCGCATGGGTTAATAATAATAATTTAAAAAAAAAAGAAAACGTTTAAAGTTAACATTAAAACGAACGAATTTTTTCTTTATTTAATTGACATGTATCTATTTTCTCTTCTTTTTCTATAATTTATTACATAAAAAAGAATTGTTAAAACAATAAAACAGAGAGGGACAACAAATATAATTAATGAAAATTTGTGTTTAAAAAAGTAATAATAACAATTTCAATATTAGTTTTTCAATAATTAATATTTACTGTATTTTTTCCAAGATTTTTTTGTCTTAAAAGTTAAATTTATTTTGAGTAATAATCATATTTTTTTTTTCATTTCTTTCACATTATCTCAATAATTTCTATTACAAATATTCTTTTTCTTTATAAGATGTTAATATTTTTTATTAAAAAATACAAAAGTGGAATTTATTGTACAAAAAAGGCGAACAATTATATTTCATTTTTCTTTAATAAATTTTTTTTTTATTTCTTTCACATTTATTAATATAATATTCTCTCTACAGGACAAGTGTTTATCTTTATGTAATTTTTTTTGACTTTTACGTAAATTAATTAACTTATGTAATTTATATCAGGTTTACGAAACAGATCACGTTTTTTTTTGTTTAGAAAATTATTAAGAAAATTTATTAATAAATATTGTTTTTTGTTGTTTTTAAATGCTCCGTGTTAGTAAGTTCTTTTTTTCTTGCCTTTTTTAAGGGTATTTTATAAGTAATTTATATGTTGAAAGAAGTCTGCGGTTTTTTTTCTTAATAAACTTTCACAGTATTTTTTTATTACTTTTTTTTCTTTCATCAAACAGTACAATATATATATAGGCCCTGTGGAAACATACGCCGAAATTTGACGATAAAAATTAATTTGAAATTAAAAGAAATTTCTTTTATTTAATCATAAAAATTAAGAAAATAAACATGTGGTTATATACTTTTTTTTTCTTTTCTTTTAATACCTTAATATCATATCAAAATATGAAGTTATATAGGGTACCTATATTTTTAATAAATATTTTTTTTTCATTTAAATGCAGTTCATCTAAAAATAATTCTACGTTATTTTTTTAAATAGATTTTCTATTGTGAAAGTGATTTGTCGAAATTATTATTTTTTTCTTTATTTACAGGCATCAGAAATTTACAATTTTTTTTTAAATAAATAAATCTATTCGTGTTCTATTTTTTTTTGTTAAAGTAATTCTATGGTTTTCTTCACACCAAAAGGGTTTAATTTTTTGTAAAATAAATAGAAGGTTTTCATTTGGTTAGATCAGTAAAAGAAAAAGTATTTTTCAATGCCGAAAGAATATTTTTGCAGACTGAAAGAATATTTTTTCTAACCGAATAAATATTTTTGCAGACCAAAAATATGTTTCCAGACTGAAAGAATATTTTTACAGACCGAAAAAATACTTTTCATACTGAAAGATCATAAACAAAATTGCTTATAACAGTCCAGCAATTCGACCTGATTATTATTATTTTTTTTATTTGCAGATAACTTTCAATCCTTAATTTACGTTGATTGATTTTCTTTTTTAATTTAAGAATTACATTACTAGAGAAAGTTAATTTTTTTTATCCACATCGAGAGTTTAAATTGAAAACTTTTGTTGCTATTTGCCTCACAAAATACATGCAGAAATGAAAAGAAAAATAAAATCAAAATGAAAACATTTCAGAATGGCCTCTGAGCAATGATTTTTCTCAGTGCAAGCAGTTCTTTTGCGGCTTATTTTTTTTTCTTAAAATTCTTATTAAGAATTTTTCTTTTTATCAACGTAAAAAAAATCTGCGCTTCATTTATTTAAATTCTGTTTAGATTCGTTGTTAATTTCGTAAACATCAACACCGCAATTCACATTTTTTCTTTTAAAGTCCTCAAAATTCAGCAATTTTCCTTTTTAATTCTTGAAAGCGATTATACGTAAAATTTAATATTCTTTACTAAAACTAGATAAATATTTTTTTATTATATGTTTTTTTTAACACTACAGTGTCTTTTTTATCATTGCAAATCGATATTTATGTTTACACAAAAATCCAATTTCCTTTATCCTCCAAGTTTGATCTCGATTTCACGACAACTTCTTGTGCTTTTTCATTTTTTTTAAACTTTTAATTGCATTCAAAGGATTCAACAATCCCGTGTTTTAGAGCAATATATTAGATTTTTCAATTTCTCCTGTATTTATTTTTATTTATTTTCTTTTTATTCTAAAATATTTTTCTTTTCTTCTTTAAACATTATTTTTCTACAAATCGCAAACTACATTTAATCCTACTCAACTACTATAATAAGATTTTTTTTAACGTGTACAACTATAGAAAAAAATCTAATTCCTATATTTTTTAATTCTATAATAATTCTAAGATCTATTTCGCTTTTTTTTCTTCATTTTGAAAGTTTCTTTTCTGTCCTAAGGATCGTTTTTTAATAGATTCCGAATGACGATTGGGTTTTATTTTTTTTAGGTTTTCATATTTATTTTTCTTTTTTTTTTCAGTTATAACCTCACTCGATTTGTGATAGTTTTTTAAGTTGCTTTCTATTATAATCAAAATTACGTAAATTTATGTTTTTATTCTTGCATTTTTTCTGTCTATGTAAGCCCTGAAAATTGTTGAAATACTGGTTAATATCTCAGAATTTTTTTTTAATATTTGAGGTTAGGTTATGTTGAAGAAGTTCGTAGACTCTTTTGCACCGCAATAGAATTAATTTAAATTAAGTTTAACTGTGAAAAAGAAGGAAAATTCTTATTATTTTAGTAAGTTTTTGTATGGTTTAAAGAAAAGTTAATCAGAGGAAAACATATCAAATATTGAGATTTGAAATTTGAGGTTAGAAAACTTAAAAAAAAGCTCCACGAACTTCTCAAACATCTCCGCCATTTTTATTATTAATATAGTATTTTGTTTGTTAGTTAGTTAGTTAATCTTCATTCTAAATACTTTTATAAATTCTAGTTATTTTATGTAAATATTGAGCGAGTCTGTAATGCTATTTATTATATTTTTCTCTTCTTCCACATTTTGGGAATAATTTTACTCACCTTCCGCACTTTCATCATTTTTTTTAACTTTTTCTTTTCCTAACGTTCCTAACGATTTTTTAATAACGTTGATTTTTTATGCACAGTGTATTTGAAAAAAAAACGATCACATTGTAACGTCTTGATGCATTTAATGCTGCGCGACGTATTCAAGATTTTTTTCTTTCTTTTTTTCATTTCTATCTTTTTGTTCGTGGCTTAATTCCTTATGAGCGTGTAGAAGTTCTCAACTCTGTCCGTTGGCTCATTGAGGTCACCACACAGGCTGTACTAATCATCCGGATCGAGCCCTATGAGTTCCGCCTGGAGGCGCCCCTTTGTCCTGCAGCAAATTGTCAGGCAGAAAATTCTCAGCGCCAACCGGAAGTGCGGTGACATCCCCGTGAGAATGATGAACTTCCACAGAGAATTGAGAACACCAAACCAAACAATGCCGAAATGTACGAGGGGATTCTGAAAGACATCTCCTGTGACGCCTTCGTAGAACTTCACCACAATTAGGGGACTCCACGATAGCCAGAAGCTGAAGATTAGGGCAAAGGACATGGTATGACTGGGATTGGCGAGATTCTCCGCCAATGCTGTTGCGTATTCTTTGTCGTGAATTGGGGCGCCGGATTTGAGGCGTCGCATCATGACGAAGATGTAGCCGTAGTTGTGAACGATGGAGATTACACTGGGACCGAGGACTAGGATGGCCAGGGTGGCACTATATGCCGTCATACTGCCCCATTTGAGCATGCACACGTACGCCTCCTCGTCAAATTGGGCCTTATTGAAGCCCAACAGTGGTGGACAGCACAGCATTGCAGCTGAAATCCACGTGAATGCCATCCAACACTGGCATCTGTGGGAAATCATTCATTTTTTATCTTAATTTGTATTCCTTTTGAATTATTTAAAAATAATAAGGAAATAATTTAAATTGAATCATATCGTCGCTGGAATATATTTAGGGGTTGATATTTAAAGTAATTCAAAACTACAATTTAACGGAAAATGGCGGGAAAGCTAACCTTGTTTTCGTTTGAACCGTCTCATATCGGAGAGGTTTTCGTACAGCCAAATATCTATCTACCGAAATCCACATGAATGTGTAAACTGTGACTGACCACAGTGTCACCTCCAAGTAACCAATGAAGCGACACAAGATGTCGCCGTAGATCCACTCTCCTGTTAGGGCTGGGTACACAGATAGAGGTACAATGAGTAGTCCGCATAGTAAATCAGCGACCGCCAGAGACAGTAAATAGTAATTTATTACTTCGGATGGACCTAAATCCCCCCAGAAAACACCAAGAAAAAAGTTTGAGGTTAGAACAAGTGACGCTGACAAAATGGCGGCGGCATCATGGAACTAACCTCTAAAATTAAGGAATGTTGCAATAATTAGTATATTAGATGCGACAATGGCGACGCCCAGGACAAGTATGAGCCCTGACTTGGTGAGAGCCTCCAGGGTTGAGTCGTAGACTTGCAAATGACTCAGCCCTTGCAGGTGCATCGTAGCACCTCGCATTCGGTCATGACGTTTCGTGTCGCGAAGTAGTAAATGGCCCGTTCTGCAGCTTCACACTCACACAAACTATACGAGATTTTCCTACTATATCACCTGTATACATTTAATATCCCTATAATCGACGAAGCGATGTTGCTTGATTTTTTTTTCTTCTTTAATTTCTATTGCGCGCGCTGGGACAGTCCACAAAAAAATACGCGAGTCGTTGTGAGAAAAATGTTTGCAAAAAAAGGAGGAAATTACCCAATAGAATGCACTATCCGTATTTAATTAGTTTTCCACCTTTTTGCACCGTCAAATAGAATATCGATGAGACGATAGAGAGATTTTCTGGTTGTGTGTAGTATATGAGGAGAAACACGACGAGCAACAGTCAATGGCGGAAGATTCCTATTTTGTCACCGTGCCATTTCATTCCAAATGCACTTATCTGGAAAAAAAAGAAGAGGAAAATGGGAGAAAATTAAAATTCTCATTCACTCTTTTTGCTAAATCCTCTTCTTAATCTCTGAAAGTTGAATTAAAAATCAATTTTCAATTAAAAGATCTTAAGTTTGAGATTATTTTTAACGTATAACCGTTGAGGCCGTTTTTTTTTTAAACCCTGAAGTTGCCTTTAAAATATTTTGAAAATTATGTGTGGTATCGGTGGCGTCCTTTTTCAAGTTTACTAAAGGCCATGTTCTGACAATCAAACATTCCTAGAACGCGTGCAGAACGTGCAGAATTAAATGCAATTTTATGTATTGATGTGGTTTACATTGAATTTTTCCACCAAAAGGGGTATATTCGCATTGATTTGGGCACCACATGGTGGCGCGCTTCAAGGATATTTCGAAAGTTATTGCCAGATTTAGCAATATTTTTGTCTATAAATAAAAAACCCACGCCATGGCCTTGCGGTCTTTATTTTCTTTTTTTTTTGCCTTCTTGCAATTCTCGCGCACTAAATTGCTCAGAAGGAAAGAACCGAAAGAAAATCCTCCATGTAAGCGATTTAATCTTTTAGACAGAATAATAAATTGTAATAATATTGAGTTTTTTTTTTTGTGAGGGTGGCAGAGATTTTTGCATGCTTCCGTGTGACACGTGATAGATAAAATGGCTTTTGCGGGGTGGGGGATGTCGGCAAAAAAATTGTGATTCTGCTAGTTATTTATAATGGAAAAGTGGGTCAAACTCCCAAATGGAATATCTTCCTTCATTTTGTCGCCTTTTGCCTTTTCCTCCTTTTACAGTGTGGCGTAACAACACAAAACTTTCTCTCACATCGCAACGAAATATCAACTTACATTTTGCCAAAAAGTTTCAACTCCTTTTTTTTTTGCAGAGAATACAAAAGAATACGAAAAGGATAGGTTCAATCTGCTGCTGCTTTGGGGAGTTTCAGAGAGTTTTAAAAGGTTTCCAACAAAGGAGTTTTATCACTGAATTTTTCATCATTGAGCCGTTAATTGACATTGAAACCAAGATGGCTACCCCACGCGATCACTAACCGCCATTAACGACCATTTTGGCGCCATATTGGCTGTTAAGACACACAAAAGGCAACACAAAACCTTCTAATCTTCCCATCGTGTGCACCAATTTGTATCCAAAAGCATTGTAATAGAGAACACCTTACCCCAAGCTACGGGGGTGCAATAATACGAAGAAAATTGAGCTTTGCAGGTGAGTGATCTGATGCTGTCAGCATCGTCATGGTAATTGAATTAGTAATTGATTTTGCCACCGTTTGTTTACCAGCAAATTGGTGACCCGATTTCGTCGATGCTGTCATCCCATTGAAGACCCACCTCCTGCCCCCCATTCACGGGATGCTTTTGCCTTTGATGCAATTTACTTAATAGAAGAGCCACCGATGCTCTGATGTGTGTGTGGGATGCATTTTAATGCCCCCCAGCATCACCACTTTTGCAACATTTTCGTTACATAACGAGCCCTCGATGTCATTTAACTTTATGGCTGCTATACGATGGTGTGGTGGGTTAGATGTGGTGATCCCCACCACCCTCAACATGTTGCCGATCCGGGTTTGTGGATTATATACACAACATATAAATTTCTCATGAGCGCTTCTTTGCTTATCAGCATTGGGTTATTCTTTCTCATACCATCATCCACCAAATCGCCAAAATTGGGGGTTATTTTACAGCATTTGTGGAACGTTTAGCATCCGAGGACTTTGTTATCGGAATTTTAGGTTTTAAAAAAAAATAAAGGATAACTTTTGGGGTATACATTTTGCCACCATATTTGATTAAGTTTTCATGTCGTTTACAGTTAGATTATTTATAGGTTAGATTTTTTGTTTGAAAATGGCGGACTTCAGATAAAAGACCTTTAAAATCTTATTAAATTCTTAAAATCCATACCGGCCCTATGGACATGAAGTTCGCGGCCGTAAAATAATAAAATTAAAAAAAAAATCCATAACCTAAAAATAACTTAACCTCAAATACAAAAACTCACAGACTTTTCTCATTTCAAGTCAAAAAGTAACTTTTTCAAGCTCTATCCCCGAAGCAATTCTGACTACCTATAAAATAATACCACAGAATGTTTCTGAATCCTCGCAGAACAAATAGTTTTCCAAACTTTCACTGCGCATTTTCGTGAGTAAAAGTTTGATTTGAATGTTTCCTTTTTTTATTATTTTTTGTTCGTTAAATATGGCGAAAGTTTTTTTGGGAAACATGCAAACTATGTAGGTATGAAAAGCTCTCAAAAAGCTCACAGAAAAAGCCCCAAAATTATTCCAAATGTAATTTGATTAATAAAGGGGACGCAATAATAAATCAAAAGCTCAACATTTTCTATTTAAGCTGAATCTGAAATGAATGTTGAATTGTAAAACAAAAGGGAAGCGTGCAGAAGAGTGAAATATAGCGCATATGTGGGGGTGTTGGATGGGACAAAGGAGAAGCGGAAATTTCACGTGATGACAATAAAATTTATATATTCAAACTACAGCCGGAGACATTGGGAAGTGTTGTGATGGGAAAAGCGAGGCGTTTTTGTGCGGAAATTCCAACCCTTAGTCTGTTAAAATTATGCAATTGCAATTTAATTGAGACAAAGTGACCGCACATAAAATTCAAAAAAAGCATCGCGCACACGAACCTCAAGAGTTTATGTAGTATCACCCACACCACCCCGCAAAAGCTTCCATATTGCCCATTTGAGGTTGTCCTTCCTCACAGCAAAAGGAAGCGATACAATCGCGCAAAAGTTGTGGAGTTTGGGGTTTAAAATTACTCTGCATAGCACACAAAATTCCATTTTTGCCCACAAAACTTTCCTCTTGAGCTTTTTCCTTGTATAAAGAAAAACTTATTATGTGGCGGCACGTTCTTGCACATTTCTATCTTCTTGCAGAAGAGAAGGAAAAGCTAATATTTTACATTGCCATTTTTGCCTTTTATATTTCCAAATGCGCGGTTTTGCCCTTTTTTGCACACCCACCCCCGCACTTAACTCACGTAAAGATGTGAGAATAGAGTTTTCTTCGTTTTCTTCTTCCTCTAAGAAAAAGTGTCTTGCAGTGGAGTCACGAGGAGGAATAAATTATGCAGCTGCTAAATTATTTATTAAGAAATTTCCTTATATAGTTTTTGAATTGGAAATTAAAGTTTTTTTTAGATAATTGTAAAAATCATGACGTCGCTGGAAAAACTAAAATTGCTGCTTGAAGTTTTTCATCATTTTTGGGGAAATTTCACGGCAATTAAATTTAAATTAACTTTTATGAGCTTTTAGGGTGCTTCACTTAAACATTCTGTCTAACTACACCCCAGAAAAATACCTAATTTCCCAGAGCTTTCAGTCTTTCATAAATCCTGATCAAAGACTAAATAAATCCCATTTTTATCAAACATTTGCTATTGATTTTTTTTCAAATTAAACTTTTAAAAAATCTTTCTGAAGATTCTTCTTCAAAAACTTTGGAAATTCATTCTTTTGACTCTTTTTTTTTTATAGAGTTTGTTAAGCTTCTTCCCCCCACCCCCACAATAAGAATAACAAAAAAGAAAAGAAAACTTTCAATGTTAGTCACAAAAGCAGTTGGTCAGTGTAAAATGAAATCATGTAGATAAATAATTCAGAGCATTTTGGTATTGGGAGAAAGGGGCGATATGGAAATCAGTAAGTGAGAGAGTTGAGAATATTTTTATGTTTTTCCACCCCCTCCCATCCTCACTACGTACCGTACATACATTCCACCCCATGATCCCCCATGAGGATGCAACTTACTCAACCAAACCCTCTTGTTTAGCTACATATGTGAGGATTTCCTCACTGACTATACGCAGACATAATGTGAGTGGGTGGGAGGGAGGGAACATATGTTGAAATGATGGTTATTCACATGGCCCAGAAAGCTCTCTACGGACTTATAAAAAATTTACGCATTTTATGAGAACAAATACACCTCCAACAGTTTGGCCTGAATATTTCAAAAAGCTCCCAAGACTTTGTATATATGGTGGCTTTTTTTGCCTTATCTCAATAGTTGAGAAATCAGTCAAATTTTCCCCACGAAAAATTATTAAAAAAAATAATTTTAGAAAAGAATTTTCTTTTTATATTTTTTCTCATCGAAATTCCTTCAGAAAACTTTTTCCGAGTCTTTCTGCTGTAAGGTAAAAAGATTTGAATATGTAGCGAAGCATAAAAAAATGTTCAATATGCGCGAAGGAAGTTTTGAGGAGATTGCCAAAAACTTTCTTCACATCCACCGAGCTTTTTAGCCATAGAATATGTATTATTATTGAACATCGCATAGCACGGAAAATTTCCATTTAGAATTGAGATATCGCAGTTCATTCTCATTTTTCTTCGTACCATTTATTCTGTGATATAATCGTGGTGCTTGTGGGAGTATGACGAAGTTTTGGGAACTCAAATCTTCCATATCGGGGTGACGATGAAATTGGTGGTAAACATGAAAATCGCACGGAATTTTTATTAGTCCACCTCGTGTGGTTTTTAGAGGGGTGAAGATGTTGTGTAATTGATCGATTTTGGGGGTTTTTCTTAACGTTTTCCTTATTTAAATTTAAAAGTTTTCTGTATTTGATTCTTTTGCTTTTAAAAAAAAATTAAAAATTCTAGTAGGATTAATGTAAATTATCATTACAAGACACTTAAATAATGCAACAGATGGCGGTAGGATGAAATTTAAAAAATCAACAAATGGCGCTGATTTCTTTTAAATTTCTAACTACAAATGGATGGAGTAAGAGAGTAAGCTACTTCTGAAACCATTGACAGATTTGCTCTGTCTCAATTCAGGTTGAATTAAACAAACATTTCTATAGCTTTCGACACATACAGATAGAGAGAAAAATTAATAAAATATAGAAGAAAATCCTTCTAAAAACATTAAGGAAAGGATTAAAGGAAAGCTCAAAGCTTTCGATACTTTCGGTTCTTCTTAGAGTTTTTATAAAGAAATAACGAATTCTTGTTAATTTTTTCAATAAATTAAACATCATTCTTCCTAACCTTTCTAGTTCTTAAAAGTCACCACTATGCGTCTACCGCCGTCTTAGCAAAAGCTCTCCAAAAATCCGTCAATTGAATTCTTTCACTTTCTCTTTAACGGAATTTTTCATTCAATATTTTCTTCTCTCTCCCTCTCTACTTTGAGCGAGAGGGCATTTCCCGAAGTTCCTTCCGCCATTTCTTTTTAATATAAGATCACATTTCATTATGCCATATATACCTTGACATCTTCTTTTACATACATACATATTCCACGTGAATTATTCCGCTGTTTCGCGTTCTTTTCTTTTCGCGCGCCGCACACACAACCCAAAATATTCTCGCATGGGGAGTACAAAAGAAAAGTTCGCCACCTCCCCCTTCCCCACACGGCTTTTCCTTTGGGATTGGGTGGGTGGTGAAGAGAATTTTCGGTAGCTATGTAATGCAAATGAAGGAAAATACTGCTGAGCTGGGAATTTTTAGGAGTGGTTCCATGTTTTCACCAAAAAAAAAGAGAGAGATTTCTTTATTTCTTCTTTTTTTTCTTCAGCAAAAATGGTGGTTGGAGAGAAAATGTGAGAATTAGAACAGAGGCACGCATAGATTTAATACATAGGTAACATTGTATAGGGTGTAGCAATAAAAACGCAAACTTCTGCTCATAAAAAGACGTTGAAAAAAAAAAGAAGAGAACCAGAAGCTAAAGGGAGTGGTTTTGTTGAGCATTAAACTATACAAGAAAAAAATCCCTAAAATAGGTTTTTTAGGATTTCTTTCTTCACCTCTTCCCTCGGTAAAAAACCATTAAAGAGTGGAGTTACAAAAGACAAAAAAAATCAGACTGATGGCATGGTTTCAACATTACAAAAAAAAACGAAGCATGAGAATGTACAGATGGTTGGTGGATTACGTCAGAAGGACTAACTTAAAAAAAAACACGTGTAGGTACAAAAAAAAAGGAGGAAAATTACAAAATTGTGTCGACAATCGATTCCTCCGTTTGCCCATTCCTCAGCGAGCCATCAATAATTCCAAACAAGTACCTGTATGTACTGTACATGGAAAATTCCCAATGGCTTTTCCACATCAAAGCATCAAAAGACGCTGTGCATTGGAAAACGTGATCCATAAAAATAACCACCCATTTTGGTTTGAAAACTTCTATACTACATACACCCGAAAAATACCCAAGAGATCCCTCATTTCCACCTCAGCCCCTTCAAGGTTTACCCACCCACCTTCACCTCTCTCTGCAATAGTGGGTGGGTGGGTGAGAAAGAATATATTTGTACTGTAGGTATGTGATGGAGGGTATTTGAAATGATGGGATGGGTTGTTTTTGAAAGCCCCAAAATGAGACCAAATGGCCATCAACAACGAATCTTACGAGTATATTTTTTCTTCTCTTATACCGTAGAGTAGAGTAAAGGGGGGCATAACCAGTATCAGTGAGGAAAATTTTAGAATAAATATTGAAAAATTTTACGGAAAAAAATTAATTTTTTATTAAGATTTGAAAGGACTTAAGGGTTCGGATTATGTTAAAAATCTTTTATTTTATTCGTCAGTTAAAAAAATTTGAATATTGTCTGAAAAATCTTAAAAGATTATGACAGTTTGTTTCTTTATTAATCTTATTTTTAAAGGTAAACTAATTTTTTTTGAGGTCTTTTAATATCTTTTTGAATGTTTTCTGAAAAGCTTAATCCTTTGTATTTGTTGTAAGGAATGACAAAAGAATGAATTAAAAATATCAACTGTTAAAATCTTACAAAAGCTTTAAAGTTACCTTAAAAAAAGACAAGATTTTTAACAGAATCATATCTATTTTTCTTAATCTTCCAATGTGTGATTAAATAAGATTTAGATTTTAAGACGTATCTGACGAATATTCTAATTTTAAGGTTCAATATAAAGGAGATTAATTTCATTTTGACATACTATGTACATACAATTTTTTTTAGATAAACGTCCTTCAAAATAATCCGCAAAAACTAATTTTTTTATTAAGAAGTCTTAAGTCATTTTCTTCAAAGCTTTAGAACCTGTTCTGAAACAAATTCCTTCCGGAATTAAATTAAATACAATCTATTAAGAATTTTCCATGACTCCTCACGCAATTTATCTACCCTCAATTTTTACCACACACAAATTTTCAAATAAAATTTTCTAGAAGATAAATTTTCTTGAGAAATTTTCAATTGAATCTCATCCAAGAAAAAGAATAAATTGTTGACTAATTCTTTGATTTATTGTACAAACAAGAAGATTTATTTATTTATATTAAAACCTATTCGCGTTCTTTGAAACTCTCAAACTCTAATCACGTCCGGATGAGGGTTAGGGTGTTTGTACACCATCCCCCATTGCTTCATCCCCTATCTATTCGCGAGGATGCGATGAAACCACGATGGAAGCGTATAGTAGAGTACTGTATGAGTTGGCCAAGTGCCCAAAGAGGAATTCTATTTATTCGAACTTTCGGCTGCATTTTGGGAATTAAACTTTAATGAAAATAATACCAGCAAGTTGGGTGTGTGTGTGAATCTTCGGGGTGGACGCTCTACCTCTGTGCCTGTGAATATGACGTCAACTCATGGTACTTCCACGCATTTTCCCTCCTAAACTTTTGCATTATTCAACATGAGGATTTATGTGGAGAAAGAAGCTTTTGAGCTTTGTTAAATTTTTAAAATTATTTTTAGAGCTTTTTATAGTGCTTTGCTTATTTGCAGAAGACTTTTCAGGGAGCTTTTCTTGATGAGAAATTTATTTAATTAAACAAGAATTAGCTGCTGTGAAATCACCACTCCCCGTTGTGAGGGGAAAATTGGGGAAATTTGCGAGAAAATAGTGCGAAAGCATCAGCAGTGTAGAGTTGAAATTAGCCCCATGGGGGACCAATGAGAAATTCATTATCGGCACTTTGGAGCGACGACGCTTTAATAACAATCAATTATTTTCTCTCTACTATTAAATCTTTCTTTTTTTTTTTAAGAATGCGGCGTCTCTCATACGCAACATTCTCATTTTTTTATTTCTTTCTCTTTGTTGTAATTAAAATTGCACATAAAAGTTGAATTTTGTATGCTACACCGTATGCGCAATTTAACGTGTCGTGACTCCTCAAACAATTCATCATAATGTTGTAGTACTAACTTTTTCTCTGGCACAAGTCAAATTAATTATTTAACACACACCACACATGTTTGTTGCGTTCAGAACATCCTTTTGAGGAATATTTTTGCATAAAATAAACAATTCGCAGTGTGTGGAAAAAAATTATAAAGAAAGTCCTTATATGTTTAACATTCAAGAGAAACTAGTTGAAGAATTACAGTGAGAGCCATAAAAAATTTGTAAAAGTCAGCAAACTATCGAATGTTTCTCATTTTTATTGGGTTTGGCAATTAAGAAATCGAAAATGTTTCTATTAAGGAGATAAATGGGTAAAGATAAATTTTCACTTGAAGCTTTTCGCCTCCGGAGGGAGGGAATCCTTTACTCTTGGCAGTGCCAGAGCCAACAGTTTGTTGGTGCCAACCTCATTTGGAAGAAAATCAATATAATGTAGGTTTCCTCTTCCCCAGAGGTGCGCTCCGGGGAAGGTTTCTGTTGCTCTTTAAAGCTACCCTCTGTATTAAATGCCTTTTCACATTAAGAAATTTCTTCTTAAAAAAAAGCTTCAAAGCTCGATGATTTCTCTGCATAGTCATTGTCCGCGTAAGCACAAGAACTTGCAGGGGGTTGTGTGGGAGTAAAGAGGAGAAACTTACATTGAGACGATGGGAGTTTCCGCCGTAATCATTTGCAGCAGCTGAGTAATGATTCTACTTCCGTTTTTCAGCGTTGTTGATCACAATTTATCTCCTCTTGTTGCACTCCTTAAATTGATATAAATATGTATATTTGTAGGTAACTGCAGTACCATTAAACACTAATGTGAGAAAACTCCTCATTCACTACTCCCAGGAAATTATTTCTTCCCCGCACAATCACAAAACATTCTTCCCTCCAACCAACAACCTCTTTTCTTTGCTAGAAATGAGGAAGGAAAATGAAAGCCTCAAAAATCTTTTCTTTGGGAGCTTTTTTAGCTGTGATTCTTTCTTCAAAGAAGCACAGCTTCTGTGTACACTCAAAAATGCAAAGTCGTCAGATCGGGCTCAAACTCGGGATGAGCACGAATTAGGGTCCCCACATTACAAAAAACGTATGCGCCAAAAATCTTTCCGTCCGTCCGTCCGGCCGTCCGGCCGTCCGGCCGTCCGGCCGTCCGGAACCTTTTGCTAAATTACAAGAGAACGGTAATAGATAGAGACTTGCGGTCAACGGCAAAGTTCATATATTGGGTGGAAGACATCCGATTATGAAGTCAGATCTGACCCCCCACCCCTCCGTCCGCCATTTTGAATAACCTCAAAATTTTGTTTTCGCTATATCTCAGTCACTATTATAGCTAAAAATCTGAAATTTTGATATGTTGTAGGGCCCATCAAGAGCTTTCCAACGATACCTCATTTTCGAAAATCGGTCAAGCCGTTTAGTCAATATGGCCGCCACAATTTTTCATCGAAAATCGACCATAACTCGAAAACGGCTTGACCGATTTTGATCAACCCGGGGTCAAATGAAAGATATTAATGAGCCCTACAACTGCTCGAAACATTGTAAGTTCAAAAAATGACCGCAAGTGGCGCTAAAATCGAAAACAAAATTTTCGATGAGTTTTCGATGAATATCTCGAGCACCGCTTTATAGAATTGCTTCATATTTTGATATGTTATAGTTGGCTATAATATCTACCACCATGCCAAAAATGAAGAAAATCTATGTAGCCGTTCCGGAGATATCGCGTTTTAAAGTTAACATGTCATATCTTGAGTTGCATAAGTCCAACGCCCCGCGAAGCGGGGCGTTTTATATACACATATAAAATAAAATGAAATATATATATAAATGCATAGATATATACATTATATATATATATATATATACATATAAAAATGCAAAGATAAATATATATAAACTGCAAAGATAAAAATTAAATATAGCATGGATGGAACAGTATAAAGCGAAAGAACGGTAAGTAAAACTTACGGGCTGTGATTCTTTCTTTGTCAGTGAAATGTGAAATTGACGGAAAATTGGGGATGGGCAAATTTTGAGGAAGGCTTTCTCGCGTACCGAATCACAGCCAACGCCCACGATTAAGGCATTTCACAAAATATCTGCGCGTTGGCTGTGATTCGGTGCGCGAGAAAGCCTTCCTCAAAATTTGCCCATCCCCAATTTTCCGTCAATTTCACATTTCACTGACAAAGAAAGAATCACAGCCCGTAAGTTTTACTTACCGTTCTTTCGCTTTATACTGTTCCATCCATGCTATATTTAATTTTTATCTTTGCAGTTTATATATATTTATTTTTCTCTTATTTCTTCACAAGAGGGTGACTAAATGCGAAAAAGTGATCACGTAAGAATGTGTTGAAGAAGATGAAAAAAAAAACGTTCACAGAGGGAAAGTTGAATTGCTTCAAAAGGACTATTTTTCCGGACTAATTCCCCCGAAGAAGGATGCAAAGAGACGAAGAGAAGAGAGAGAGAAGGCGATAAATGGGGGAGGATGTGGAAAAAATCAAGTCAAATTGTTATCATACATTGCTCCACATATGCCACACATATACAGGATGATTCACAAGAGCTCTAACAATTACATTAGCCTGAGAATAATTCTGCGAGAACTTCTGCAAGAATGATTTTAAACTTAATTCTAATGCTTCTGATGCTGACGTTTCTATTCTAACGTGTGAATTTATTTTAAAATTTGACGTATCTGTCTTTTCTATCTTTTTAGGTTATGTTTTTCTAACGTTTGATGTTGCTCTTAAACGGTAAACGTCCTTATTTGCAAAGTTTAACGTTTATTCTGTAGTTTGAATTTTATTCTTCTATTTAAAGTTTTAATCGGTTGACGTTTCTATTCTAACGTTTTACGTTTTAATTATAAATATTGACTTATTTTGTATATTTTGACGTTTATTCTAACTTTTAATATTTATATTTAATATTTAATTCTTGAAGTTTATTGTAATGTTTGACGTTTATCATAATTTTTGACGTTTTTTCGAATATTTAACGTTTATTCTAACAGTTGACGTACATAATATCCCAACTTTTGACGTTTATTCTAACATTACCCCAAGTTCCCGCCACGTTAATGTCTTTATTTTCGCAATCTTCTTCTACTTTCTGGAATTTTTTTTTTCAAAATCTTGACTTTAAAATTCTTTATTTTCCCTTAATTCAACTTAATAGAAATTAAAGAAATTATTCCTTCTTCTAAAGAATAAAACATAAAGAGAATAAAACTTCTCAATCACCCTGTATGTGCCAAAGAATCTTATGTAAAAATGAGCTTTTATGTGTTATGGAATATAGGGGTGAATGGATTTTCCTTATTCTCTCTCCTCTCCTTTAATACACTTTCCACACACACATAGACACCATTTTCTGTGAGAATTTCTTTCTTTTCACTGGCAAAGGTAGGTAGGTAGGTACTAAAGGGGGACCCTTCTATATAAATACAGGGAATAGTATCCACGAGCAAATGGTGAGAAGAAATCCCTTTAAGGACGCCTTTTTCTATGGGAAAAAATTGAATGAAAAGTCATGTCCCTTTTATCTGTTGGACAGATATATAAAATTGATTGTTAAATGATTTTCTTTTTCTAAAAAAAAAATGAGATTTTTCTCATTCTTCAAAGCTTTGGCGTAAGTTTTGTTCTCGAGATTTTTTTTTCACTTTTCAATTTCACTCTTGTGTTAAGAAATTAAATCTTTTTGTAAATTAAATGGGAGCGTTTTATGTAACCTTTCTTTTCTCATTACATCATTGAATTTATTCACCATATAAATCCTCTGCAGATGTTCTTTTTGTAACACTTTTTTTCACGCAAATTTCCACGATTTTCTACGGGGTTGAAGTTCTTTTTTCTTTCACACAGGGAGGACGGTAAAAGCACACTTGTAGGCAAATTTTCATTTAAATGGGAGAGGCTGAGAGAGAATTCCACATTTAGGGATGCGGGGGAGAAATTGCAAAAATACTTCGTTTTTTTCCGTTAAACTATAAAAATTTCTAAGGGGTTGTTCCTTCTTGTTGGGAAAAGTGAAAAAAATTCCCACAGAGCGAAAAGTTGGGCACCGTCAAATGTGAACAACTAAGACGTTGGAACACTCAATGAAGACTGGCGTTTTTTTTCTGTGAGTGCTTCGTGGGGGGATGAAAGCGCGTCTCGATGGCCCCTGTTTTATCGGTCTCCCAAACTACCCCTTCGCCGTTTTATGTGTGCTATCGAGTATATGTTGAGGTAGCGCACAGTAAAATCACATAGAAAATGGGGAGCTTTGTTGTGTGTGTCTGTGTGTATTGGTTGGGTAGCCTTTTTTGGGGTGGATGCAGAATGTACCCCCAAAGAGAGGTCTTCTTGCTTTCTCTTCGTACGTACGGAAAAGAAAAGAGGCCCCAGATGGGCTTGAACCCTCAGAAAATCCCAAAATTCCACCAAAACGGACACTCAAGGAACACTCACAGAAAACTTTTTGCGTGATTCTCTGCACAATTTCACCCACATTCACCTAAATTCCATCCACAATCGGAGAGTCAAGAGTTTTCGCAACAATTTTCCCGAAAATCATCCCTCACACTGATACTCTCAAACGGGGTCCCGCACATGCGTCCAACGTTAGAAATATACCAACGAAGTGGCTCATCCACTACATTGCCGAGAGAGGCATCTCCCTGAAATTTCTCACTCAAATGTATACCTAAATACTTTTCTTTATGTGCTTCTATGCTACCCTCTCAATATTCTCATACCCCCCACCAACTATAAGCCCCCAATATAGAGCACGAGGAGAATGAAAGAATTTTCCAGACAAAGCGACGAGCTTTTCCCCTTCATTTTCCAGATAAATGTAACACTGTACAGTACATACAAATTGCCATTGTTCCACCCCCCAAATTTGCCACAAACATAGGGTGCTTCAAAAGTGAAATAGGAGTATTAATGCATTGAAATTGAAGGGGTTAAAAAGCCGTTAAAAAATTCAAAAATTCTGATTTTCT
Source organism: Lutzomyia longipalpis (assembly GCF_024334085.1). Taxonomy (NCBI): domain Eukaryota; kingdom Metazoa; phylum Arthropoda; class Insecta; order Diptera; family Psychodidae; genus Lutzomyia; species Lutzomyia longipalpis. Next base: position 30,197,129 of record NC_074709.1, read on the forward strand.
TTTGGGAAAATATTTGTGTTTTTCATTAATTTCCCATTCCACAGTTATTTAATAATTATTTTGAATATTAAAAAAAAATTGAGTATTATAATTAATAAAAATAACTAAAGCAAGATTATATCACGACTGTGATTATATCACACCATGTAGGCCTGATGAAGAGGGAATAAAACCTTCGAAACATTAGGAAATTGGTTGGTAAAGGTCCTTCGCTAATCGTTAAAAAATTATACCCAACCGAAATCGAAAAATTATCTTAAAAATTTCTTTTAATTTATTTGAATGAGAAATTTAATACAGGGAGTGTTTATCTGGCAAATATTTAGGGAAACCGAATATTAAAATAAATATTCCGAATAATCTGATTTGTTTAGTATGATTAAAACCCAACAGTCCAATCCTATTTACCCCATTAAAGTTATTTTACTCCTACAAATTAAAAATAAATGTACTGGTAAGCTGACCAAGCTTACGGGAGCTGTGTTTCTTTCAGTGTACCAATTTTGTGAGAGCAAACTAGAACGCAAATTAGTTTAAATACGCGCAAAGTCGGGAAAAGTCGAAAAGTCATCCCCTATGAAATGTTTGAAAGGCCATATCTCGAGAACGGATCCATAGATTTTCATAAATTTTTTTTTGTTTGAAAGGTCTTGAAGTCAGCTATAACATATCGAAAAATGAAAAAAATTTATGTCGCCATTTTCGAAAAATTCGAGTTCGAAATTTTCGAAAACTTTGTTTTCGATTTTAGCGCCTCTTGCGGACATTTTACGAAGTTGCAATGTTCTAGACATTTGTAGGGTTTCTCGAAACCTTTCATTTGCGCTTGAGTTGATCAAGATCGGACTTGTAGAACCCGAGATATGACATGCTAACTTTGGAAGGCTATATCTCGAGAACGGATCCATAGATTTTCTTCATTTTTGGCATGAAGCTAGATAATATGGTCAGCTACAACATATCAAAAAATGAAAAAAATTTATGTCGCCGTTTTCGAGATATTCATCGAAAACTAATCGAAAATTTTGTTTTCGATTTTTGGCCCCCTAGCGGTCACTTTTGAAACTTCGGATGTTCTAGAGAGTTGTAGGGTTTGTTGAGATCTTTCATTTGACCCCGGGTTGATCAAAATCGGTCAAGCCGTTTTCGAGTTATGGTCGATTTTTGATGAAAAATTGTGGCGGCCATATTGACTAAACGGCTTGACCGATTTTCGAAAATGAGGTATCGTTCGAAAGCTCTTGATGGCCCCTACAACATATAAAAATTTCAGCCCTCTAGCTATAATAGCGGCTGAGATATAGCGAAAACAAAATTTTGAGGTTATTCAAAATGGAGGACGGGGGGGTGGGGGGTAAAATTTGACATCATAATCGGATGTCTTCCAGTCGATATTTAAACTTTGCCGTTTACCGCAAGTCTCTATCTATCACCGTTCTCTCGCAATTTAGCGTTATACTACGGACGGCCGGCCGGAAAAAAACTTATTTTTGGCGCATACGTTTTTTGGAATGTGGGGACCCTAATTCGTGCTCATACCAAGTTTGAGCCCGATCTGACGACTTTCGATTTTGCTCGGTACACAAAAGCTGTGTCTGAAAGAAACACAGCTAAAATTGATGCACAGTGTAAATTCATGATTCATTAATTATTTTCTCACTTGATTTGAGAATTTTCTTTATCTCGACAAGCTTCATTTGCATGAATGTGGTCTCTGTCGCTCATCTACAAATGTTCTTTTCACAGCTTACATTCTGATAAGAATTTCTGCTATTATTTTACCATTTAATCGCGGTCGTAAAATTCACGCGGAGCTTCTTTTACTATCTCTCTTCACTCTTTACAAATAAATTGAATTTAATTATAAATTGGAATTAATAGTTGTGCCTGGAAGTCGCTTCAGCAGCATTTACGCAATTTTAATTATCAAAATATTATTATTATTATTTTGTCTCCCAGTAAATTGTCTCAAATGGCTTAACTTCTTGTCAAGACACTTCTTATTTCAATTTTCTTTTTTGTGATGATTTCGCAAAGAAAATTATGAGCTCCTCAAGACATTTACTTTGCACCTCTTAATCCCCTCCTGTCCCTTCTGGCTGCCATTAAGGCGTGAGATAAATTTAGTGATGAGGTGGTAATTTCCTGGAGATTTATAGACACTCCATTGCTCTTTAAGTAGAGACAAGATGCGTGCAAAAATGTGCCGGCATTTGTGACAGAAATCTCATGTCGATGAAAATGAACGATGGGGACGCAGATGGAGTGTTGCGTCTGCAATTTATGAGGCTGAATGTTTTTTTTTGCAAACATAAATCTCATCGTGCAACTTGCACACACAAAATCCGATTTGGAGTAAAATCTACATAAAGCTCCTCAAGTGCTGGAGGAAATATTGTCGCACAAATGGGTGCGAAATCACATTGAATGGTGGCGGGAATTGAGTGAATAATGCACCGCCAGGAGAGGTCGGAGCCTTGATTTAGCTCGTGCAATTAATAACTTTTGCCATTTTTCACTCCATCTCTTTATTCACTCTTCTTGTTTTTTTTTTTTTCATTACGCTACTCGTGACTGACGACAAAATCTATCGCGCTACATATTAATACTTCCGCTACATATTCTTTGGCAAGGCAACAAGTGTAATTTATTAAATTGATTTTTTTACGATCCTTTTTTGTGTGTGGAAATTGACCCTAAATACTCATCGAATGCTTCTGAATTATTAATTTTTTTTAAAGAGCTTTAAGTGAATTGTTGGTTAATTTTTACGTGTTGAAAATTTTTTAGGTTAAAAATAAGAAGAAGAATTAGTTTTGAAAAAGCAAGAACTCTGATTGGCTAACAAGTTCGAGCAAAGTGTTTTCATTGGCTCATTTACAGAAAGATAATTTAAATAAAGTATCTGTGCTAAAATGTACTAAAACCAAGCCTTAAAAGTACTAAAAGACAGTATCTTTTAGCAATGATTACCCCCTTTTTGTTCAAATTTTTGGCTACATTCACGCTTCTCCTTGCAAATGAGCAACATTTAAGCTTTTATATGTTTGTGCAAAAAAAAACTCCATGTGAGATGTGCCGCAAAAGCCCAAAAATAACAACACAAAAAATCATCCCAAAAGAAAATTCCAAAGAGGCTGCAACTGAATAAATAATCGCGTAAGGATGGAAAGACACAGAAGCACTTGAGATCTTCTATTTTTCTTGCTCATTGCTTTTGTTCATCCTTTTATCGTCATCAACTTCTTTTTCTCTGTGCTACAACCAGATGATCATTGGATCGTGGAATTTTTGCACATACAGAATCAGAAAGTCTAAGCTTAGGGCATGCACTGCCTGCATTCAGTCTGATCGTGTCGGTGAGCCCGCAAAGACGCGCAGATCTGTACGTCTCTACTCCATCCCGCGAAAGAGGCTTTTTTCGCGAACTCTTGAGGTGCTTAAATAGACTTTTTTTCTTTCAACATTTAGGCAAAATTGGATTATTATTATTTTTTGTGTGCTCAAGTGCAAGAATTCTCACACAAAGAATCTCAATTATAGAGGGAAAAATTTATTACGAAAAATTCCCCGGAAGGGTTCTGTGAAGAATCTCTCGCAGCAGAAGAGAATCTTAAAACTTCTCTTTTTTTGTTTAAATACGAATAAAAATCCTTTGTGTTCTCTGTGTTGTCTTCAAATTGAGGTGTTGATAAAGATATGCGCGTCTGAAGAAAATTCACGCTATATTAAGTAATTTGTGCTCGATGTTTTTCCCTACAAATTTTGCTGCTCTTGTTAATCGTTAAAGTTTGATGATCAACAATTCAAAAACGATAGAGTGATCGGATTTTTTTTTGTAATTCTTCTTTATTTTATTTACTCTCCAGATGTCGCCATTCTGTGAGTTCAGAAGGTTGCATATTTGGCCCTCTAGTGATGAGTTTTTGTGCAATTGATAAATTTTAAGTGCAATAGAGCATTTAAAAATTTTAATAAACTACAAAGAGTTTATTCAAAGTTTAATAATTTAATTTGTCAAGTTTAATTGAATATAACTTAATGTAAAATTGATTTTGATTGAATAATGTTAAAAAATTCTTTAATAAGAAATTTCCGTTACTTTTTGAATTCACCTGTTAAAAAATTCAATATGGCGATATCAAGCTATAATTTTAAACGTTCAAAACGATTTTTCATAAACCTTTCTTTAAATTTAACTAAAATTTTAATGGAATCCACAAACTTTAAAGTTTCCTCCCATAAATGACAGTTAAAAGGGTAAAAAGGCTCTCTAAAATAAAGTATTAGGCAAAATAATGAATCCCACTCACTGTAAACGTATCAAGCCTACCATATGTCCTTCATTTACAAGAATATAACTTCTTCAGTATATTTCTGGGTGTACTAGTTTAGTTCTTTTTTTTATTCTTCCTCTTTTATTCTGTGTGTGCCCCTTGAGTTGCTACGGAGCCGCGCACATTTAATGATTTACGACAGAGTGAGAATTATTTTATGGTCAATTGTGGAGGATCTCTCATTGTTGGGTATTGCACTTGAGCACTTTTAATATCACGATAATAAACAATAATCATCTCTGTGTGGCACATTGAGGGGGTAAAAGAAAAACATTTCCAGACACAGCTGAGAAAAACTATTCTACTCTCTTTTTCTTTCTGAGACTTGTCTGGAGAACAATTGGCTGCGAAGTCCTTCCATTTTTGTCCCGCGTTTAAATTAAGAAGAGAATTCTTTTATTTTTTTTTCTAAGCAATAATTCTAAATGGGAGCATCATAGCTTGAGAAATAAATCATTTTGTGGAGAATTGTGCAAAATTAAATGTTTATTGCCGTGTTTAGGTTGTGTCTCGGAGTCATTTGAGCGAATTTTCTCATTCACTTTCCGTTTCTTTGATCGCGGCATTCCTCACTGCGCCTCCACAAAGAATACACCACAAACTCTCAGCAGTTGAATGTCCGAAATTACATTTAGAATAACGTTTAGAATGAAGCACAGGGTGTGTGGGAATTTTCATATTTGTTTAAATTTATTAAAGAAATATCTTTAAAAAAAATGTTGGAATTTTCATTCATTGCAAAAATATGATTTTTCGAATTATTCTTGAGTAGAAAGAAAAATTAAGAGTGTCTCTTATAGCATTTCGAATTAGTAAAGGGGCTTCATCAGGTACAAATGATTTAAATAAACCACAATGTAGATAAAATTAACTTTGTGTTTGTTTTTTTCAAACTGATGAGAATATTTTAGAATCTTTTATATAAAATTTTTTAAACAATAAAATAAGAACTAAATGGAAAATATTCAATTTAAATAAACTTTGCACCAAAACTAAAACTTTACGTTGAAATTCGAGAAGGAATTAACCAATGAACGTTTGCTGTTCACTTTTCAACCAATAACAAAATTTCTCATTTTCTTTTTGAATTCATTTGAATCTTAACCGAAAAGCCACACGTTAAATTAACTAAAATGAAGAAGGCTCCTTTAATAAACATTCTCTACGAATAATTTGCATCACCCTGTACCATGTAGTTTAATGCAATAAAATCTCCACACCGCACATTAAATCTTATTTAACGATTTAGCGCTCTTTCATGCCGGCTAAGGCAATGAGAGATTCACGCTGGGAATGTTTGTTGCATTCGGAAGAGCTCCGTATAACACACAAAACAGATAATTTTGCAAAATTCTCTCGTCTATCTCCTGGATAAAATCATTTACTGACTGTTGGCAGAGAAGAAGGAAGTTTCGTGGTGCGATGAGAAACATTATTTTTAACAGCTTCAACGCGAAAATTTGTTGTTTATCGTTACACTTCTCATTGGGATAGGTCCAGGATTAGGTGGATCTTAACATGTTCTTCTCACATGGTTCATGTTATTCTCTTGCAGAGCGTTCGTGACCGGGGGTTGGGAGTTCCGCTGCTGTCCGCCCATTCTTGCAACAACAACAGCAATAATAAAAAAAAAATATGGCAAGTGGTTCGGTTGCATTGCTGTGCATCGTGGGAATCTCATTAATGCATGATGTGACCTCTGAGGTCACAACAGGGCGTCACAACAACAATTCCTACGCGCTCAAACTCACGCTCATCAATTCAAGTGGCTTCAACCGTACGCCATGGTGGCAGCAACCGCCACCATCAGCTTCTTCGTCACCTGTCACAACCCAAAGTTCATTCATGTGGACCACAATGCAGGATGCAACCACAACAGCCCCACCGGCAACAACGAGCCACCAGCGGAGCCATCGGCACCACAGGGGACATTCTGGGTGAGTTTTAAGCTCTTCTCTTCTACAGAAAATATTAAAATAAAATTCGGTGCAAAAGCTTCGCGCATCAGAGTTTCATTTTAATTGTCGCGGTTTGAGTGAGTAAATGTCGAGACTTCTTTGTCAATATTTATGCAGCAGGTTCAGTGGTCTTGTTTTGCATTTTATTTGTTGTACATAATTCCAATTAAATACTCTTGACTCATGAGAAGTGAGAAAATAATAAAACAATCTAAATAAAAAAACTTCTTGAGAATTTAAGATTTAAATCTCCGCGTGAAGAAAAATTTTTTACACAGAGAAAAATTCTTCCTCTTTTCACAAACTTTAGGGGAATTTAATCCTCTTCCTCTTCATTTTAGGCATTAAATTGTTCAAAAATTAATAGAAAAGAAAGAAAGACTTAGGGGTAACTGGGGTAAAATGGTGAATTTGAAAAAAAAATAAAAATTAATATCTCAAGAAGCAGTGAGAGCTAATCTGTCTAATTTTGTCAGTAGTTGCACTTCATACCCCTGCCTAAACCTAGAAAGTTTCATAATAATTGATCCAATATTTTGGCTTTTATTTGAAAAACAAATTTTTCTAACCTCCAAGTTACTCTGACCTCTCAACTACAAATTCAGTTTTGGCGAAATTCTCTACAATATTTTTGATCCAAATGCATTTTTAGACAGAGTAACTATTGCTAAACACGAATCTAATCTGAATTTTCCGAAAAAATTTTCCGAGTTTTCTCGTAGAACACTGATAGTAAAAAGTACAGCTTGGGGCAAAATGGTGAATTTGATGTTTTTTTTTAAATAACTTTTTAAATTTTTAAAAGATAAATTTTCCTTAATTAGTATAACTATTATATACAATTTGGGATGTTTAATCACTAACTATTACCAATTTTTATAAACTAAAAAAAATTAAAAAAGGCAATTTCTTAAATTTAACGTTTTTTTTAATTTTTTGTATTTTTTTTTTATTAAAAAAAAGTTTTAATTAGTACACAAATCTCTCATTCTCAATAGATATTATAGTGCCTTGCTAAAATAATTTCATTAAATTAAGATTAGCGAACAAAAAACGCAATTAACCATTTTACCCCAGGATTTTTGGAACAGGCAAATTTGGAAGGGTTTGGAAAATGGTTTGAAAAAGCATTTTCCCATTGAGATAGAGAAAAATCGTCAAAGACAAAGTTGTAGCCCGGAAAATTTCCTATAAAATAATCGTCATGGGAAAACTCAAATATTTCCATGGAACTCAGGAAAAATTATCTCCCAAAAATTCACCGAATTACCCCATTTTCCCCTATCACCCTAAATTTCCCAATTTTTACGTAATTTCTAGTACTATGTTTGCTCTTGGAATTTTAAATCTCTACAAAAATGCAAATGCGTAAAGAATAAAAGAAATGAAAATTAAAATATTTTCTTAAACTTTCTCAATGTCCCCACAAAATCATGTGGTTGTCATCTGGACATGAAGAGAGGCCATTCAAGATGTTTTCTTTTTCACATTCTTATTGCAAAGAATGATCTGCGATTTATCATTGAACTTGACTTCTTAGGAAAACAACAAGACCAATGACTTTGTGTGCAAGAAATCTTCTGGTTTGTTGTCTTTTTGCTTTTTTTTTTCAACGCAAACAGAAAGGAAAAACAATATAAAAACTCGTTCCATTCGCAGCATATTGAAAAGTAATTATTTTATATTTTCTTCTTTTGCTTCTTTAGCAAGAAAATAAACTTTGTGAATTTATTTATGCTTTGAACGTGATTTTTGTGTCATAAAAGTGAAACTTTTGCATCAAAAAAGTTTATGAAATGTGGCAAATTTTCTAGGTATATTGTATAAATATTTTGATTAGAGAGATAGAATTTCACACGATAAAATTCAAAGATTGAATAAACATTAGAAGAAAGGAAAGGCAAGAAATTGATGGAGTCTTCTCATTGCAAAGAAAATGATTATTTCTGCATTTTCCACTTTATTTAATCTTTCTAAAACGTTTATAAATATTTCAAAGATAAACTTTCACATGGATGTAGCATAAACACGAGGAGAGAAAGAACTGATTTTGTGGATTATCTACTGCTTATAGTTTACGTAAATAAAGAACATTGCATAAGAACCACAGAGAAACAATTATTTTCAATATTCTCTAAAAACTTTCGTCGTTAAAATAAATTCGCTGAGAGTAATAATTATTAATTTTAGAGCTCAATTACACACTTCAATGAAATTTTTATTTATTTCAATTAATTGAACGGTAAAAAGAAATATTAATTTGTCGGTAAATTAATATTTTCCCATATAAAACATGATGAACAAACAATATTTTCTTTAGTTCAAAAAGTTCTTTCAGTTAATAAATTAATCCCTAAAAATGAAGGTTCTTTTCGTATTTTTAGTGGTCTTTGCATTACTTTTAAATGAAGGTAAGTATTTTCTTTTAATTTATTATTTAATAGATTTATTGGATTAACTTCCCGCAAATTTTATATTTTTAAAGGAAATTGTTTTAGTATTCTAAGTCCACCAAGTAATCAGCAAGCAAATGCACAAAATTTCTTAAGGAATCTTGGCTTTGCAGGAGCTGGAGGAATGTTTGGTAAGTTCAATGTGGAAAAAAATAATGAAAGATTAGTTAATTTAAATAAAAATTAATCTCTTTTCCAGCACCGAGTATGTTTAGCTAAAATAAAGCTCATCAAAAGGAAATTGTAAGATAAATAAATAAAAAAGATTTCAAATTATTTTTTTTTAAATCCTTTTGCTTCATCATATTTGAAAAATAGATTATGGCCCTCGTGCCAGCCACATGATAAAGCCACGCGAGGAATTACTTTACACAAAATATATCCAGCTGAATGTGGCTTGTAAGCCTTGAAAGAAACTAGAATCACGCAAGATCTTCCTTTCGTTCTCTTTGTGATTTTTTTCTTCTTCAATTCTTGAGCAATAAAATTGCAATAAAATTGTAATTAATTGATCTCTTGTTGAAGATGATTTTGCTCACTAAAAACTTAAATTATTTTTTTTCTTCCTTCTCTTAAAACTTTGCTAAAAGAAATCTTTGTGAGAAAATTTTTGTTTGCAAAGAATTAATTGGATTAGAGAGTAAAATATTTTCCAATTAAAGCCTGTAACAAAAAAAATTCAATCAGCCAAGTTTAATAAACTTTTGTGTTTGTTTTTAATTAAACTCTCCGCATGCACTTCAGTCAGATTATAAATTTATCAATTAATTCTAATTGATACAAGCCATTAAGGCAGTCAATATTTTTCCCGTGACAATATTCTCTTATCAAGTCGCGCCGACTTTTTGTATCTTTTTTATGTAAATTTTATGCTAATAAATTCTTATAAAAATGTGAAAAGAGCGTTGATTTTTTTCGCTTTAGAAAATGACTTCTTGAGCATTTTAAGCAACTAAAGATGGCGGTCACAACGGAAATTTTAAATTTGATTTCCATACGTTTTGCAGCCGCCATGTTTGTCCGGAGCGAACAACGGTGCATGTTCCTATAAAAACGAAAGAGCTCTTCAATAAGCCAACATGGAGGCAATTCTCAGAGCCCTGCCTAGACCAAAATCTCTGTACTGGCGTCCGAATGGTGCACGAACCAACCTACAGGGATGTTATACGACATCACAGCACACACAGGATACTCTACAACTGCTGCCCTGGATGGGAAAGGATCCATGCAAATAGCAGTGGTTGCAATAAGCGTAAGCCATTAAAAATCTATCCTCGAAACTATTTTATAACAAAAATTAAAATTAATAAAAAAACATCCTTAAAGCTGTTTGCAAAATGGAGTGCAAAAATGGCGGGAAGTGCGTCAAACCTGACACCTGTAGCTGCAGGACAGGCTTCACGGGGACATCCTGCGAACTTGACATCAATGAATGCAAAGAAGAGAAGCCATGTGATCAAATGTGCTACAACACCGAAGGTTCCTACTACTGCACCTGTCGCGAAGGCTTTTCCCTGCAACCTGATCGACAGAGCTGCAAGAAATTAGGTTAGAATGCTTAATTTTTGAGGTTATGTTTTACGCGTCATTTTATGAGGCGTCCCCATTTTACTTTCCCTAGCAGATGATGCAGAATCAGCCCTTGAGGCACGTGAAATGGACGTAAATGATGTGGATTATGACGAAATAAATTCACGACTAACCAAATTGGAGAAACAAACATCCCAAACGGAACTCCTTGAGAGGAAATTACGTCAAAATCTAGATAAAATGGAAGCAATGAAGACACGCTTGGAAATCCTCGAACGGCGACAGTATGAGATCTCCTATTTTAGGGAAAAACTCAAATCGTACGAACTTCAATCGAAGAAAATTGAAAATTTAATTAATTTGTGGTATAAATGCCAAAAGAATCCCCATTTATACTGTCCAACGTTGTGAGGGAAGATAAAGGATTCTTTTTTTCTTTAGTGTGGCCATAATAGCATTTATGGAGATCTCAGGAGAGGATAAAATGCATTCAGTTTTTTTTTTAAAGAAAATTCTTGGAGAATGTGCAGAATACTCAACCAACTGTTGCCAGGCTAGTGTGTTAGAAATATTGTAGTTTTATATTAAATTGCATTTATTTAATTATTTTGTAATTTTAAAAAGTAAATTTCGTCTGTATTTTAAATGTTGTTTTATTTCTTGTGTGATTTTTTCTTGAAAGATTTTTAGGTTAGGTTTTCTTTTGAAAAGATGGCGTGGCTTGGCTTCATTTTTAATGATCAGTTGAGTTAAAAATTAAAATGGCTGACAAGTAAACTTTTTTTTTTGAGAAATTATGATTTAAAAAAAAATCTACATAACTAGTTTTCAATTAAAAAAGAAAAGAAATCTCTGCAAATGACGTAAAATCATTTTTGCATGTACAAAAAAGATAAGGAATTCATGTGGAATGACAATGATAAGAGCGCGTCATATCAAAATTATACAATTGGCAGCAATATTAGGGCTCATATCGCGTACCTATTCTGCTCCGTTTAGGGGTGGTCCATGACGTCACCGGCAGATCCCGGGAAAATAGGGGTAGAGAGTATATAGTCGCAGGAGAAGCGCTGATTGCGTCACACTCAAAAGGGGGAGAGTTAAAATCTCTCACAAAAGAGAATAAATTGAACTAACTAACTCCTCAAAATTGGGGCCGGGAATGCATGCAGAATTGCAAATAAAATTCCCTTTTTTTTATGCATAAAATTACGTAGATACATAGAGTATGGAGGTATTGTATATAGCAACCAGTAGGGGGTGGAAAATAAATTCTCTCACATAGGGGAGCTCTTTAAAAAAAATGTCTGTTGCACCACGTCCCTTGTAATTATTTTAAGGAGATTGTGCAAAAAAGGAGAGAGAAGGAGCAAATTGTTAAGAGAACATTTTAAAATGTAATTAATCTCTGAACTTTTAATGACATGTCTGTTGCACATTTTGACGAAATTTAATTAACCCATTTTTGTTGTATTTCAAGAGATGTTTGATAAATCAAATTAAATTTAATCCTATTTGAATAAAAAAATTTTTAATTTTCTCATTTTTTTGGAGATGATTTTCTCTTCAATTTCATAAAAATCGGTTCAGTGGATTTTTTGTAATCAAAGAAAATTAAAAAAAAATTATGCGCACCATTTTGGAAAAAGTCTTATTAGGAAATTCATGAAAGTTTAATTAAAATTAAAAATTCTAAGGAGCGGGCAGAGAGATTAAGAGTCCTAAAGAGTAAGAAGAACCTTTCTTAATTAAGAATCTATAAAGGGATTTACTTATTGTTTAGAAAGGAATTTGTTTTCATTTTTGCTAAAGTTTTTAGGTTAGTTTTTATAAGATGCGACGGATGTGACCAATTTTAGAAGCAAAACTAGTAAAAAAGGAAATTTATAGTTGCTTTTTAAGCGCAGAAATCGCATTTTTATTGCATTTGTAATTACAATTTAATCACAATTTTTAAACGTTAATTCTATTTCCAGAAAGGCTTATAATGCCAGTAAAGATTTTCTTTAATAAATTAATTAAATAGTTTTTAATGCTTTTTTTGTAACAAAAAATTGAATAATCTAATGACTTTTTTGTGACAGATTGATTAAAAAATCTTTAAAAAGCCTTTTTTTGATTTATTTTTGAATTTGGCGCCCAAAGTGTAGTAGTTCAAAAAGCAACCACTGCTATTTTACTGTATTTGCTGAAAAGAGAATGAGACGGATGCACGTCACTGATACTGTCTCCCTCATAATTTTAGTTTTTCGCAATTTTCTCGCATTTTCCGACTTTTGATGTGAAAATCAGGTTTTTGTGGCCCAAATTTTTACTGAAGCTCCATGGGGCCTCCCTGAGCCCCCCCAGCAACTTTTGGCGCCCTAAAAATTTGTTTTTATCATTTTTTCGCGATTAAAAAAATCCCCAATAAAACTTTCAAAATTTCCACTTGAAATATTTCATTGATATTTTGAAACTTTCAACCCTAATCTCTGATGCGTCAATATGTAAATAAAAAAAATGATAAAATGTTTTTCTTTGCAATAATCTTCAAAAGTCCAGGAAATTAGTGATATTTAGAAGTAAATCCGAGTCCAAAATCTCAAGGGATGGACTCTGAACGTGAGAGGGAGGTAAGGAAGTGCTTGCCAGGATGCAAAGAAGGGTTAACTTACCAAATTCCGGTCTTTGTAGGTTCATCAGCTGAGTCCCAGGGAGTGCATCCGGGGTAGGAGATCGTACAAGGATAATCAGGAAGCACAGAGTAGTCCACGTCGGTATGGTAGAAGGACTCCTTTTGACTATGAGGGACATGAGAGCGCTAGTTCCGGAGATGAGGCTGTTGATGGAGAAGATGGAGCTCCTGCTGTGGAACCAGTTGAAGCCACGAGGCCCCCAACTGGACTGAAATACCCAGAGAATCCACAGCCTGCTGCCCATTCAGGCAAAATGGATGAATATCAATTCCCTCTGAAGCTATTTTACATCCTTCCGGTGCTTGTCTTCCTCCACATCATCCTCCAGAGTGATGGGCTTCCTCCTAAACCTCCTGATGCGATTTCTGCTGCGGGGGATGCCTTTGAGATTCCCCAATCATGCAAGGATGAGCTGCAGGAATTGAAGGATGAATACCCCAATCAGGATGCCACCTTCTGGCCAGCACTCGAATACAATCTCTGGAGTGTCCTGAAGGATCCCCCAAGACCCAGTATTGTTACCTTCCTGTACAACGTATCCACATCCACGACGCTCCTGGATAAGATTGTCTACACCACCCATGCCTGTATGCATCCGGAAATGGATCCCATTGTTGTGAACGGGCTGACATTCAGTGAATCCCGGACGGGTGGAGATTTTGGGATTATCATTGACAAATACAAGGAAGCTCTCCGGCGGAGTCGAGTAATGTTCGTGGAGAATCTCCAGGATATTCCCGGACTGGCATCGCGGGCTTTTCATGATCTCTGTGACAGCTACAATCCCATCATTGATCGCTACGTTGTCTACTTCTCTCTCTTCTACACACGTGCTGACTGGGAGGAATCCCCCAATCCTAATGCTCTGGCCAGTGATCTCCTCAAGCGTAGATGGGATGATGAAATTACCGCCGATACAGCTGCTGCTCTCATTGCACGAGTCACGGAAGCAGTTCTGGTGCTCCGGGAGAAGATTTACTGACCAATTTTCATTCCCAGTTGCGCTCTCTTTACCTCCCCGGAAGCACTGGAGGCTTCCCAATAACCCCACAAAAGTGTATGACGTTTATTCATAAGGCTACTTTGTTCTGAAATAAATTATTTTTCATTAAAAAAATTGTTCTGAAATAAAAATTTATTCCAACACGGCACAAAATTTACAAAATAAAATCCCCATACTGGGAGCGCCCCCAAGTGCCCCCATAAGAAGTATATTTGGTACTCGACTAAAGGTTTTTTTTTTTCTTTTACCTCCCTCGTTGATCATCTTCCTGGCCAGGAGAAGAAATTTTCCTTTGAAGTTTTAAATCTTAAACAAATGCCCACAATTTTTCACTTCCGGATAACTCTGCAGAGCCTCCAGAGTGTCAAATCTCCGTAAAATCATTTCTTTTTACATTATCTCCAAGCTACTATCGCTATTCTTGGTGACAACTTCCGTCTCACTGGACCCGGAGCCCGTGTCGTTGTCATCATTCTTATCATCCGGATGATGTTGAGCCTTCTCAGAGATTAGCTGCCACGCTGGGATGGAAGGTGGTACATGGGGTGACTGCGAGAATTGCTTCCTACTCAGGAGGATCCCCTTGACAGCCTCCACTTCGGCCTTAATGGTCAGAATCTCCTCCGCAAGGGCACTCCGTTGAACAGCACGATCCAGATCATGCTGCAACTTTGCCACTTCGGCATTTAAGTCTGTAAATCCCGTCCGGATACGCTCATCGAGCTCACTAACTGTCTCCCGCACGGACTTCCTGCGCTTCCGCCCAAACAGGAAGGGCTCAATGTACGTGCGGTAGAGCCAGTAGATGAACCACGTGATGGCACCAAAAATTGCCACAGAATGCAACGCCTCCCGGACACGAAGGAATAAACTCGGTTGAGCTGCAGCACATGGGTAGGTACTCATATTGACAACAGTCTGGAATTGCTTGGGATTCATACTGTACACCCCGGCACGTTGGCAGGCAACTTCAATCTCCTCCTCAGTGAGTCCCTTTGTCAGGAGGTACTTCCTCTTCTGATCCAATGCACTACGCGCAACATTGGGATTCTGCAGGAACATCACAGCCGTGGCAATCTACAACAACACCCAGAGAAGATTAACCAATAAATCATCCATGGTCCAGGAAATTGACAAAAGACATTGATTTCCCTTACCAAATTCTCCCTCAATGGTGGTTGGGGAGATGAAACTGTTTCTGGGGGATTGTTGTCCATCCCAATGTGGACCTGAATCTCAATTGTGAAGCCTTATGTGGGCAGTAGATTGTCCAGAAAATCTCCTCTTCCGGAAGGTCTTTCTTTCCTGCTGCTTTCACTTTCTTCGTTTTGCTGCATGAAGCATAAGCATGACAATGGTTCAATCTGTTCTACACTGTGCTACGGTAGAGGTGACAGCAGTATAACAGTTCTCGCATAAATTGGACGCCGATGTAAATAATTTTTCTTGGAAGTTTTTCCCGTGGAAATTGTGCTGAAAAAAGGTAGTTTAATTAGCAAAGGTGTGCAAAAAAATTCAGAGATGCTTTTCAATTTGCTAATTCACCTCTTTAGGGGCTTTTCACCGCCATAGAGGAGATTTTCCAGAGTCTGGGATTTTTTTCTCTCTGTCTTGTGGCAATCTTGGTGGGAAAGATGCAGCTTCCTGTGGCAAAGGTGGTGCTGGTGGATTGTCGTGAGGAGCTGAAGAAGTACAATATTGATATAAATGATTACATGAAAACGGCTGCTGCACCGGATGCTGCCGCTGCGACTTTTCCCTGCCGCGACTGTAGTTTGATTTTCCGGACAAAACGCTACCGCATGATCCATGAGACGCGCTTCCACTCGAAGAACTCCACAAAGCTCCATCATGAGTGCCCCAAGTGCCCAAAGCGCTTCTACACAACGCAGGATCGTGATGATCACTTCTACATTCGGCACAGCAATCAGAAGTATCAGTGCGAGTTGTGCCCCTTCACGTGTCGCCTCCGCTGTAGGATGGAACTGCATCTGGCTGCAAAGCATCGCACCAGCACCAGTAAGCCGTACGTGTGTCAGTTTTGCGATAAGAGATTCTTCATCCCTCAGATGCTGCGGAGTCACATTGTGCGTCAGCATAAAAGTGAAAGTGAAGCAGCCAAGTTGTCTCCGTACACGTGTCGGCTGTGTAGGCATAAGATTAAGCGGAAGGACATCACGGATCACATGCAGCGCCACAATGAGATCACCGACAGCAAATGCAAAATGTGCGAATTGCGCTTCCTCACGTCTGATGACTTGGTTGTGCACACAAAGAGTCATGGAAGTGATGTAGCAGAACAGATTACCTGCTGCTTCTGTGACTTCCAATCCCCCAATTCCCTCACCATGGATCGGCACATTGAGGAGGTGCACATTGATCCGAAGAAGACCTTTGCATGCGGGGAATGCGGGAAGGAATTCCAGTCAAAGGGAAACCTGAAATATCACGAAAATGTTGCCCATCGCGCCGAGGTGAATGCGGAAATGGTTTTTGATGATATCTTCAAGGGAACAACCCTTGATTCCGATGAAGAAGACGACAAACCTGGGAAGGCAAATAGTAAAATGAGCGATGAATCCATGGAGGCACTCCAAAAGCAAATTAACTCAATAAGTGTCAATGAAGATGGGAATCCCGCCATGGCAGGTGACTTCATAATGAATGGTGACGATGAGGAAGATACCCCCGTTATAATATCCATTGATGAAGCTGAAAAACTCCTGGCAAATCCCGAGAAACTCACATCACCCGATGCAACGACTAACCCTCCGGAAAATCTCATTGAGCACATTAAGGAAGAAGTTGAGGAAGATGTAGAGGAGGAGGAAGAAGAAGAAGATAAGCAGCTAAAGGATGATGAGCAAGAGAAGCAGCCGGATGTTAATAAATCCAGAAGGATAGTTCCTTTGGAAGAGCTCACCTGCCCATTTTGCAACATTCGCTTCGCACGGAGACGCGAAATAAACAGCCACAAGGCGAGGCATCGAGAAGAGACAGATCATCGTTGTTCGCAGTGCCCACTGAGATTCCTCGCACGCACCAAGCTGGATGAGCACGTAAATGATAAGCACAAGCATTCGCCACTTGCTAAAATGTACAAATGCTCACTGTGCAGCTACACCACCAAGTCACGCTTCTACATGAAGTCCCACAACAAGCGGGCACATCACAAGAAGGCAGCCACCCCAACGCCAATCCTTGCTGAATGCAATGATAGCAATGGCAGTGTGGAGGAGAGCGCGAAGAGGAAGAAGAAGCAGCAGCAGCAGGATAAGTTTAAATGCGAAATCTGCGGGAAAGTCCTCAAGACGGCGTACACGCTGAAGAATCACTGGAACATGCACAAGAATCCCCACAAGTGCAACATCTGCGGCAAAGCATTCTCAGTTGAGCAGCGCCTGGAGAATCATGTGGCAAAGCATGACAGCAGTAAGGATATCTTTTGCAATTTCTGCCCAATGAGCTTCCTAACGGCAGCTGAAATGGAACTCCATTTGGGCTTAGAGCACGAGCAGGCGAATATGAAGATCGTTACATGCCCCCACTGCCCGTACAGAACATCCTTCACGCGTGCCCTGAACATGCGTAGTCACATCCGGAATGTCCACAAATTGGCACATTCCTCCACAATTGTGCGTGACCTGAAGATGGAACTCCTCGATGCGGAAGAGAAGAAGTTGTACTGTTTGCAGTGCAAGCGACGCATGCCAACGGAGGAAGCTCTGGTGCAGCACATGAAAACCCACGAGATTGGTGTTGATGAGGCCCGGAAGGAGCGCAATCGATCGAAGAATCGGAAGAAGAGAGAAGAAAGACAAGCACAAGGCCAGAACGCCGTCAAACCGACTGAATCAGCGAAAGTTGCGCAACAGAATGGAACAACAACGGAAGTGGCAACATCAACACAACCAATGAGTATACTTGAGTGCTTCTTTGAATGTGACATCTGTGAGATCTTCTTGGAGAGTGTGAGCACCATGCGGGAGCATTTTGTGATGCAGCACAACAATCTCAAGCCCTACAAGTGCGAAATATGTGATAATCGCTTCCCAACATGGCCTATTCTGCGACGGCATCAACGCCTCTCTCACAAGGCACTGCCAACATTCATTCCTGATCGAATAATCATTCAGCAGCAGCAGCGGAAACGACGACGATCTCCCTCAACGTCCTCCACAAGTTCCACATCGTCCGGCTCATCATCCTCAACGGGTTCCTCATCGACATCTTCAACCTCCTCCGGAAGTTCCGGGAACAGAAGTAAAGCCTCCTCCCAGAGTGTTGATACCGATGTATCAGCTGCCCTAGATCGTGTAGCACCACGCAGTGACGCCACTCCTGCACCGAAGAAGAAGGTCAGCCTCAAAGTAATGACATTGACCAACAAGATCAGCGACAATGAGTACCAATGTGACATCTGTAGGCAAACATTTGACGCTGAAGATGCCTTCAAGTCCCACTTCCAGTACCACGACAATGTTAATCCCTACAAATGTGAGCTTTGCTCCAAAAGATTCGAAGCGTGGACCTCAATGAAGCGACATCAGAGCATCGTACACAAAGGTTACCGAAATAATTGTATCTAGATCCCATCATACTCCCTCCTCCCCTATCCTCCTAAACCGTTGCAGTACTCTTAACTCTGAAGAAAATGAAATAAAGAATAAAATAAAGTCACTAAAAGTAAGATCTGCTGGAACACTACACAAGAGCCCCCAGCCGCACATAGTATCGGCTGCTGCGGCTTGATTTGATGAGCTTCGGCGGCGGCGGCTTAAAAAATCGGCTCGGCTAAACAAACGTGTTTAGTGCGCGCTTAGGGTGAGAATTTAGTATTTTTTTTCTGAAAATTCTTTTATTTATTAGAACGAATTAAATAAACATAAGTAATTATCTAATTAAACGTGACAAAAATCAGCAAAAGAAAAAAAAACAATGTGAAAACAAAAAGGTCAATGGCAAGATTTGAACCCGAGACCCAAAGCTATAAAACCACTATGCTATACGTTATCCAGATGATCGGTACCAGCGTACAAGCGAAAGTTCTATATGATCCGTTTGCAGGAGAAAGGAGCAAATACACACTTACTTACTCTCGTAAGTGGTACTTACTCTCGTCTTCCTCCTCAACATACACAACACACCACTTTCATCGGAATCATGGCCGGGAAAACGATGTCTAGCGGACATTGGTAGCGACAGACCACATAATTCATTCGGTTTCAGGGAATTGATATTTTGGGCATCAAAAATATCTTATAATAATGAAAGGCCTGTTTGTTGGTAATCGTCGTTCCGACTTTTCTATACAAATCCACACCGTTTGTCCGATCGCGATGAAATTTGGTACAGAGGCTCCTTATAACAGGCGGTTTCAGATGGCCGTATTCATTTTCCCCCCAAAGCCCCCCTTCAGGTAGCCCCCATAGAGATTTCATGTAGTTTTTGCAAATTTTTGAATTTGGCGCCTAAAGTGTTGTATGAAAATGATTTCTTCTCTTTGCAAAATTTTTCTCCGGGATTTATAAGTGGCCTCAATCAAACCATCACAATTTTTTTTCCTCTAAAATTTGCGCGAAGCGCAACAAATCCCCGCGAAGCGGGGCGAGGTAAATTGGAGCGAAGCGACAATTTACCTCGTATGTAAAAAAAACAAAGAAAATCACGATTTTTTTTTAATGTCGCAAAAAATAAACTTTAAGGTTAAAATATTGACATTCCGACAAAAAAATCATTTTTTCGCCGGACGCCATTGTAAAGCGTGGAATAATGAAACGGTTTGGAGATATTATTCATGTAAGTCTACACGCCCGAAGATTATGAACCATAATCCTGTGTTAAAAGATAGGAATATGGTTCATAATCTTCGGGCACGTCAAAGTTTATTCTTAATAACTTTATTACTTTATGCTCAATTTTTTGAATTTATTTTTTATCCTCAGAGTTTCTTCCCATCAGAATACTCATTTTGAAAATTATTTTGAAAATATTGAATCAAAATAAGTCAGCATTTTGGGTCAATATTAATCCATTAAATTTGATCTTTATTTGACAAAAGTTTAATGAAATTTTAGCCAAAGAAGGTTTGTTTTAAGTAAGGATTTTCTAGTCTTCAGTATCAAGCGAGTTTTGGAACAAATTTTGGTCAAACTTTCAACAATTTAATTGAGAGAAATTTGAGTCGAATAAATTTCTTATTGGGTGAGTAACTACAAGAAAACTCCACAGTCTGTTGAAACTTGATTTATTCGTTCAACGATTTTTCTTATTTTTTTTCATATTATTCTTCTTCACTGATCCTTATAATGATTTTACAAATCTAATTGTGTTGATTTTTTCTTCATTTATATTTCTTTTTTTTTGTACAGAGGTTCATGAAATATCTCGCGAATATATTTCAAAAAAAATCTTTGCTTTATATAGTTTTAATTACTTTTTTTTTCATGACACACAGATTTTTGTTTTAATAAACTTTCTTTTATTAAAGGTCTTTTGTCTTTTTGACAAAAGAATGTAGCGTCTCTATTTGTTTTTTCATTTAATTGAAAAAAGAATTATGATGATTTTTTTTGGGCGTGTAGATTGAAAATCTTTTTATTCCATTTTAGAGAGAAAAAAACTTTTTTTTTCAAAAAGAAAAATCCTTTTTGGCGCAAAAAGGAGTCGCATTGCGTCCTTAAGAACTCCTCAAATGTCGAAGAAAGTTCTTTTGAGAAAGAAAGAAGTTTGTTGCTTTTCAGTTTTTCACTTTTTTTTTAAATTCATTTTAAAATTCTTTTTTTTTATATTTTCAAAATTTTTCCTTCAATATCCAAAAAAAAACAGAATCAAATTAATTTTTTTGTTTTAAAAATTGCAGAATACTTTTTCTTTTCTTACTCCACACAATTTTTTTTATCATCTTCTATTGTAAGATTTCCTACATAATTTAATACAGCTATTAAATGTAATCCTTAAAATTTAATTTAAAAATGTATTTACACGATTTTTTTTCACTTAAATTCTTCTTAAAATTTCTATATTGTGTATTTCTTTTTCTTTTTCTTTAGGTCTTCCCCTTTATTAATTTTGCTTTCTTTTCTTTGCCACTTCCGCCCACACACACAAACACAATGCGTGTAGAAAAGAGAGAAAAAATTGAAAGTCCTTTTCAGCAATAATTTGTCTTTTTTTTAGCAAGAAAAAATTACGCCATTTTCGGCTTTTTCTGCCAATTTTCCGTTGCACTGGAATCACTCTTTAAAATATAATTTAAAAAAAATTAATTCAAAGCAACTTTGCACTGTAGCTCTTACCTCATTGGTTAATTAAATTCCTTTTAACTAATTTTGAAATGTAAATTAAGAAGAAGAAGAATTACAAGTTCTTTCTTATTGGTTGATCTGCTTGAGACGATTTTTCATTGGTTAGTTTCGATCTGTCTTAACTTTCTTGAATTTCTAGGTAGAGTCACAGTGCAAAGTTGATTTAAATAGACTATGAATGAAGAAAAAAAACTCATTTTGTAAATAAAAATGAAAAATCCTAAATTCTGCACACAAGAGAATATTTTCTATTAATTTCTCTTTTTCATTTTTTTCTTCGTAATTTTTTCCACCATTTTTCTTTCAGCACCAAACAACAATAAAAAAAATAATAATTTCACTTTGAAAAAAATATATAGATGGGGGATGAAAAAAAATTCCCTTCTTATAAGCAAGAGGAGTCTGCTGAAAAATGGGGCAACATGTCGGCTTTACATACACACTGATTTCTTTTTTTTTATTTGGGTGTTGAAGAAGAGGAAGTCTCATCACCACAGACGATGGAGATGAAGATTCCTCGAGAGCACAGAACGGACATCATTGGTGAACCGCAGAGCATCCAAGAGCGGTAGAAGTGACAACAGTGCAATGTCCATTGGGTCGCAGAACCACGACTTAATGGGGATTGCATTGTTTGGGAAGCACCGATAAGCGCCTGGAGAATTGTCTATTATAAATATCTGTGAAGAAAAATTCAAAAAAAAAAAATTCGCATTTTTTTAAACTGCTAAATGGCTCATTCAGCAGAGGTCAAGAGGACGCTGGAGAATTTTCCCGATAGATGTCATGTTTAGTGATATTTCTTCAATTTTAAAAAACAAACGTTAGGAAACAGTGGCGTAGCCAGGGGGTGTTTTGGGGGGTAAAAACTCCCAGCTCCAGCAAAAATTAACTCGAGAACAGATTGACCAAAAACAATTCAAATTTGCAAAATATCTCATCAAGGCTACTTAACATCTTCTTCTTTACCCAAAAAACTTAATTAAACATCCGTGGGATGATGCTTTCTGTGGTTAAAAAAATGTTATGCATAAAAAACTTAGGTTATGCATCTAAAAATAAATGTCATGCATAAAATTTTCAATCACTTAAACAAACTTAAAATAACTCCCCCCAAAATTTCGTTCTGGCTACGCCCCTGTTAGGAAAAAAAAACAACAAAAATTGCAAAGAGAAACTTTAGAATTTTACCGAAAAGTCGATCAATTACAATACAACTCCACCCGCGCTAATTCCCCCTGCGCGTTGAAAGAGTCATAATATTTGTTTTTAGCAAACAATACTTTATATCAAAATAAAATTTATATAACGAATTATTTTCACTGCTTCAGCGTATTTATGTGCGAGAAAATAAAACAAATTTCCGTCAACAAGAACTCAATTTTGAACGGGAGAATATTTTAGAATTTATTGCAAATCAAATTTAAATTTATTTAATAATTTTTCATCAAAAGAAAAAGTCAATCATAACGCGTCCAGTTATAAGAGTTGGTATACCACAACGCGGATGGGTCAGTCTATGCGTTGTAATTTAATTTGTGAGCAGAATTAGTAGGCAAAGTTGATTTTTTTTTGAAATTCATCAATATGAAAGATAAAAATGCTCATATCTGAAGTTCTATAAGACCTACAAAAATTTCGTGACTAGTTCTGAAAAGGTATTGAAATAAGCTATAATCTGACATATATTTCGAAACATTTCAAGGTCACCTCCAGAACACAAAATGGCGGATTTTTGTTCAACCAAAACAGTTTTTTGCACTTTTTGTCCACAAGGAATGGTTCTAGAGGTTTCTGATGTTTCGGAAAGTTATAGAGTTTTGCAAAACCTTTAATTTGATACCAAATTGAGCAAAATCGGACGGACCGTTCAAGAGATATGGCTCTTAGAACTTTTCAAATTCAAGAATTTTTCAAATGGCTATATCTTCTAAACGGAGACATAGATTTTCTTCATTTTCGGGCTGGTGAAAGATATTAAGTCAGGCTACAACATATCAAAAATTCAAGGAAATCTAAGATGGGGATTCGGAGATATTGCCCCTTAAAGTTAGGCAATTTTTGTTTTTGATTTTAGCGCCTCTTGCGGCCATTTTTGGAACTTGGAATGTTTTAGACAGTTGTAGGGATTCTCAATACCTTTCATTTGATACTAAGATGGTCAAAATCGGTCAAGCCGTTCTCGAGATATATCGAAAAAACACTTTTTGCTTTAGGCCGCCATATTTGCTAAACCGCTTGACCGATTTTCAAGTATGAATTGTTGATGAAAACGTCTCACTGAGCTCTACAACATACTAAAATTTCAGACCTCTAGCTATAAAGGAAGTGGTTGACGCTATTTCAAAATGGCGGACGGCGGCCATCTTGGATTTTGAAAATGGTAAAAAATAAAATTTTACACCCACATTTCTATAGAAAACTTCAAACCGGAAGTCTCTATCTGTTACCGTTCTCGAGCTATAAGGCAAAGTTTGGACCACCGGCAGGCCGGCCGGAAGGCCGGCCGGCAGGCCGGCCGGATCAAAAAATTTCCACCACCATTTTCGTAATGTGGGATGTCTAAAACGTGCTCATACCAAGTTTGAGCCCGATCTGAGATGGTTGGTTTTTCCGACGATTACAATACTTGGTATGCCACGATTGTGGTATACCAACTAATAATTAAATTTGATGATGAAACAGAGAGAGAGAGAATTTATCGGAAAATTTTCAGAGGTGCGCGTCTATCGTTTTTTTTTTTGGGTTTGTAGTATTTTTATGGTAAAAAGTCAAGGGGAAGAATTGATATCGCAGCTGTGATAAGAGAAGTATCGCCTCTCTGGATTGACGGAATACAAACAAAACTCTGCGTATGAAAATGCTCTTTTTGATTTCATTTTCATCATCAACATCAATCACAATTTTTTTTTGGCAGCATTAATTTATGAAAGCTCTTTCGCGCCTTGAATCTCTCATTCATTAAACCTGAGAGAGAATGAACCAGGAAAACCCCCAAAAAGAGCATCGAGAAAGGCTCAAAGAAAAAAATAAATAAAATTCTCAACAAAAAATTTAAAATATAAATTTCTGTGGCAGTGAGAGAGGATATAAATAAATTTTGCATTAAATGCTGTTGGCAAGGATTCCATCCATATGTGTATATTCATAAATTCAAGGACATGCGGAAAAGTGTGCTATCAATCTCTTCTAGCCGAGAGGAGGCCTACCCCCAACCCTCCTCAATTGTTTCCCAACAAAACATTACGCTTCGTGTTTATCTTTCACCAATAAATTGATTTGCATAAAGCATAGCTCAATGGTGCGGGTGTTTATGTTGTAATTCCCTCAATCTGCCCATTGAGAGCTACAGGCAGGGGTGAAGAATTTTCATTCAACTCAATAACAAGTCAGGAAAATCCTTCAATGGAAAAGGGTAAGGGTTTGGGTAAAAAAAATATAAAAAAAATAGCAGAGAAGAATTTGCATAAAAATTCATAAAGAAAAATTAAGGAGAAAATCAAATTCATTGGAGGATTAATTTATTTTTAAGAAAAAAAAACTAATTTAAATTACTTTTGCAGTTTTTTTTAAGAAACAGAAGAAATTCCTAAACATCAAAAAAACTTTTTGCCTTAAGAAAATTCTTTAAGGAATTTTTTGAGACTTTCTTACATTCCTTTTAAAGAATCTTTTCTTATTCATACTTAAATTCATTAAAAATTATTAAAATATTATTATTATTCCTTAAAGAAAATCCCTAAATAATTTCTTAAATTCCTATAAGAAAATTCATTGAATATTCTCAATGATTTTCCTATAAGAAAAGACATAGAAAATGTTTTGATATAAAATATAATATAAAAAGGAAATTCAATGGATATTACAAAAAGTTAAGGGAGCATTCAGCGAAGTGCTAAAGCCATTAAACTAATAAATGGAACATGATACTTTTTTCGTTGCTTTTCCGGGAAGGGTTTTAGATGCTGTTTGGAAGCTCTTTTGAGCTCTCTTAGTGCAGGAAAAGGGGCATAAGAAGAGGATAAAGTAAAAGGACTTACCCTATTTAAGTCGTTGCAAATCGCCGAGAGATCTTTGGTGTAGGAGCCAAAGTCTGGCGTGCAGTGCTGACGGTAGTAGCGCCTCGTGAGGATGTTGCGCCCATTGTCGAGTTTATCCGCCACAGCGGTCCCGTAGATTTCCATGCTGGCCGTGAAGACAACAATGTCATACCACTGTGACACGACGTCCAGGAAGAAGTCCACATGGGGGCGCTTGTGGACGAAAAAGCGCACCGGATGCCGGTCAATCATGACTTTCACGGTGAAATCGTGCGGTGTGCCGGGTTTCACGGTATTCCGCGGTGCTGCATCGTGGTGCGAATGAATGAGGGTCTCATCGAGATCCAGGACAAGTGTCTTCCGTTGCACCATGCCCAATCGATGCCGGGAGACCGGTGATAGGGGGAAGGGTTCATACTTGACGGGCTGGTACTGAACAAACTGAATTAAAACATCAATCGGCATCACTACAAAAGTGTCCACATCCACCTCAATCCATCCTCGTCCCCTTCTTGCACACACAGCTCCTTCCCTCACAAAAGGATGAAGCATCCGGAAGAATAGGATTCGGTGGTCAGAGTGGATGCGTCCGGATGGAGGAAGTAGGTAAACAAGAGAAATACTTACAGCTCGTACTTGTCTGTTGAACATGTAGCAAATACAGGTCCATACCTTCGATGCCAATATCAAGAACTTCCTGGCGTTCATTTGGACGTAAGAAAGCATGTTTGGTGGCCCCCCAAACGGAAGTTCAGTGTTCCACGCACAAGCGGGCCCCCCTTCACACCAGCAAAAAGCCACACACCAATTGATAAATTCACGCACACGCACACCTGGGGCGCTCTCTTACTTTATCATCCTTCCTCCCTTCACAATTTTGGGGAGTTTTTCACGAGGAAATTTAGGAAAATCCGGGAATTTCTACACTCCGCGAAGGAAAAATGTCAAAATTTCTTTCCCATCAAAAAATCCGCATCAGCGCGTGCAGATTATTCTCCCACGGATTGTCCGTGGAACTTCGCTTAGCTAATTAGCGTGTCCCACGTACGAAGCGTAAGAAGCTGAATTTCTTCAATTTTATTCATTTTCTTCGCTTTTTCATGCATTTTTCACGGAGAAATGCACAAAAATTCACTTTATTTTTAATATTAGTCGTAGAGATTGGATTATGCAGCACTAAAATTGCTAAAACCGTTGAAATATCTAAGAAAATGAAGAACTTATCGCGAATTTCCAGAACGGGATGCAAGATATGTAGTTTACAAGCATCTGAATGAGATAGCAGAATAAAAAAATTCCACGAAAACTACCCCATTTTCCCGCATTTTTCCTCAAAATTCATTTCTTTTATTTTTTCCTCGTAAATTTCTTTACTCCTAATAAAATTTATTCAATAAAATCGAATTATATGTACAGAAAAAATTACCTCCAACGAAAAAAAAAGTTTTAATAATTTAAATATTTTCCTCATTTTTTTTTTAAATTTAAAATTGAAAATAGAGTGAATTTGGTCACGCCTGCTTGGGATGCGCCACAGGGGGTGGAGGAGCGGGCTTGAAGCACTGCAGCAGGAAGGCGGTGTAGATGACGAAGGCAACAGTGATGGCTAGGAGGGCGTACATGAAGATATTCAGCTCTGGCTGCCGGAAGCGATTCTTCCGCAACCACTCGAGTACCTCCGTTTCAACTTTGAGGTTTCCACGGTAGATGCTTGGGAAGCGCTTCCGGAAGTAAACAAGAGCCGGAAGCTTCGTGACGCCCCATTTTCGAGCATACCGCGGGTCGGCCATCTTTACAAATGTTATATCAAGATTGTCTGTTTCACTATCAATTGTCTCCAACTTCTCCAGAACCACATCACTTTCTTCGTCGTCTCGTTCATCTGGAAAGATTTATTTTAGTGGGTTTCGTTTGGCTAGGTCTTGGCGGCCATATTGGATTTCAAAAGAAATGACGCCATGGAATTTTTCTTCTTACAGAAATAAACCGTTAGGAAGTCATTTTCATCTAGAAGTTTATCCAACATCTTCCTATTAACCTCCTCAATTTCATTTTTAATCTCAAAGACATCCTGTGATGTGAGCCAGGAAATGATCTTTTCATGCTGCATGAGATCTCCGTCGTAAAGGACAGGAACGCGTTTTCTGCAACAAAATTAATCAGTTCAAAGAGAATTCTTCCCGGAGAAGCTAAGCAGCGTCCTTTACCTAAAGTAGATCAATGAAGGAATATTGACAACCTCGTACTTTTCAACTGCTTCTGCACTGGCAATCTTGACAAAATCAATTCCAAACAGATCTGCTTCACCATCTATCAGTTCTAGTTCCTCAAGAATTTCTTCGCATTCATCGCAGTCTTCGTCATCTAGAAAAAAAAGATGGAGTATCGCTTCAGTTAAATTTTTCAAAAATTCAAAATAAAACGATCTTACAGAAGAAGACAACAAGAAGTGAAGATTCTTCCATTAGCCGTTCAAGCATACGATCGTTGACTTCTTCAATTTCATCTTCCAATTCTCTGTTATCATCATCAATCAGCCATTCGAGTACAGATTCTTCATTTTGCAGATCTCCTTCGTAGATCAGTGGATTGCCATTCCTTAAAGATTAAAAGAAAAACTAGCAGATCAGTAAAGGAAGTTTACTGGAGATTCGTTGCACAAACCTAAAGTATACCATTGCAGGGAAAGTCTTAATTGAATATCTCTTTGCAAGTTGTGGATCCTGAATCTTCACCATGTGAATACCAAAGACATCGCATTCATCATCAATGAGTTCCAATCCCTCAAGGATTTGATCACAAATGTTGCAGTTTATTTTATCTAATTAAATAAAAAGTTCTTTTGAATAAAAATTTCGCTCAAACTCCAAACTCTTTGTAGTTTTACTTTGTAGTTTTATGCAAGACGCCACTAACTGAATCAGCCATTTAGTGGTATAGGAAAAGCTGAAAACGTGCCAAACGGTCGTTGGGAACTGTTTTTCTAGTTTCCCAAGAACCACAAGGAGTTAGCTTGTAAAAAACCACTCTTTTCACTCTGTTCTGTTAAATATTTGGGCTTGCATCGTCGGTGGGTTTCTTAGACGTAGGTACTTAGGAAGAGCAGCCAGAGCAGCCAGCACGTTTAATGTTTTCAAATCCGAACAAGAATATGTTGATCTTGCACCTGAAGTCTACAACCGGTATAAGTTTTGTGCACAAGAAAAGGGCCCTGTGTGCCCTCCAAGATCATTCAAGGCCTGCATTTTAAGGCTTGAAAGCAGGAAAACTCCGCAACAGTTTACAACGACCAGCAAATAGCTAGAAAAGCATAAAGACGTTCCACCGCGTTGCCCTTTTTATTTAAATGAAGTTAGTTAAGCATTTTCAGGTGATGATACCTTGGAGGGCCACTTCAAGACGCTTTCGGAGCTTGTACTTGCTGACCAGCGTGCGGGTGTTAGCTTGCGCCCTCGTGACGTTTTGTATGTTGTTGGCTTGATTGCCAAATGGTGTGCAGAGTGTTCTGCAGTATGCTGGTGCTTTTTTGCTGTTTGGAGGCACTTTTTGGTGGAGTATCAGGATGGGGTCACAACATGCGAAATTGGTGGGAATTACAAAGTTAACAATCATCTAATAACTATCTTTTTTTAAAGGTAGATACTCAAGAGGAAAACATTCAAACAATGTGGGTGCCTCAGTCACATTAGGAAGGTGTTTGATATACGTTTATTGTGTATAAAAGCCAGTAAAAAGAAATCAGTAAAAAGGAAGAAATTTTGTTAAGTGCTACCTCTTCAAAGGATTCACTTACAGAAATAAACAGCAAGGTATGTTGTTTCCTCAACCATTGTCTCCAACATTGCTCGTGTAATTAATTCTATTCGATCTTCCGTTCTCTGCGTTATAAGCCATTGAAGGACTTCTTCCTCTTCATTTAGTTGACCTGTAAATAGCAATGGAGACATTAATGTTAGCAGGCTTCAGTAGCAAGCTTCAACAACAGAGTTCAGTAAAGAGCTTCAATAACAGACTTCAGTAAAAGGCTTCTATAACAGGCTATATTAGCAGGCTTCAATAATAGGCTACAGTAGCAGGCTTCAACAACAGACTTTAGTAAAAGGCTTCTGTAGCAGGCTCTATTAGCAGGCTACAGTAGCAGCTTTCAACAACAGAGTTCAGTAAAAGGCTTCAACAACAAACTTCAGTAAAAGGTTTCTGTAGCAGGCACAATTAGCAGGCTACAGTAGCAGGTTTCAACAACAGAGTTCAGTAAAAGGCTTCAACAACAAACTTCAGTAAAAGGCTTCTGTAGCAGGCTATATTAGCAGGCTTCAATAACAGGCTATATTAGCATGTTTCAAAAACAGGCTTCAGTAAAAGGCTTCTGTAGCAGGCTCAACCAATATTCAGTAAAATGCTTTAATAGCAGGCCTTATTAGCAGGCTTCATATTCCATCAGTTTTATTCATTAAATCACTTTGATCAGATCTAATACAAAATATTCAGTTACAAGCCTTCAGATCAGCCGTAAAAAATTACCTTCAAATACATTTGGAATCCCATCTTCAAAGTAAACCAATGCAGGATACTCAACAACACCGTACTCCTCAGCCACACTGAAATCCTTCGTTTTCACAAAGACAATCCCATGTCGATCGCAATCATCATCAATATTTTCCAGTTCCTCAAGTATCCCTGCACATTGCTCGCATTCATCGCTGTCTGTTGGTACAACAAGAAAAGAAAGAAAGAAAAACAGGAACATATTGGAATGATGTGGTGGCTATAAGAACGCCTTAAAATGTATAATCAGACATGAAGTCAAAGACACAACAAAGCGGATAGAGCACACGGTCTACAACACTACGAGGGATGACTACCATTGGCCACAGAGAGCCAATGCCTAGAGTCAGACACAAAAAGCACTACACGGAAAATTTTTCTTGTTGGTTGTCTCGTATCTATGGGATGCGCACCGGGAACACCACAAATCGGCTTTCGTTCTCTCTTTATTCTTAGAAATAAAAAGTACCCTCTTCGTGGTGCTCCTGAACTGTTGGTTGTCCATCTTGGCAAACCGGCACCGGCTGCGTTGCATTTTGCTCACGCTCCTTTTTCAAGCGTGCTTTACGCATGGCTTTTGAGTTGCAAATGTCGCATTGTGTCTTATTCCCTGTGTATAGGTGGGTCAATGCAAATTATTAAATATTATTTTAGTTAAGTTCTGTAGAAGCGAGCTTCCATAGTTATTTACGTCAACTTTTTGCACCTTCTTCTCCTTTCTCTCTATAAATATTCATATCTAATACTCGGCATATTATTAGTTGCGTTTTTCATTTAAAAATTTAAAAAATTATATATATAAATTTTTTCCTACAATCAGTAAGTGCGACATCTGACAAAGCCCATAAAGAAGGCAAGTTAGGACAGTTCTTCAGTTTAGATACTCACAGAAGAAGATGGCCAGGGAACTGGAATCCTCAATCATTTGCATTAGTTTGGCACCTTCGAGATCTTCAATTACATCCCCACCGGGATCTTTTTGCGTTAGCAGCCAGTTTAGGATGTCCTGCTCCTCGTAGATGTCTCCGGCATAGATTACGGGTTCTTTAGAGTTGGATTTGTAGAAGACAATTGCAGGAAGGGCAAAGACTCCAATTTCCTTGGCCATTTTGCGATCATCTATCTTTACAAAGTCAATCCCAGCACGATCAGCTTCATCGTCAATGTGCTCAATTTCCGTTAAAACCCTTGGGCACTGTTTGCAGTCATCGCTATCTGGAATAAAGATCGTTACAAATTGAAAAAAAATCTTTAGTAAAAGAATTAAGACTTTAAAGGCTTTAAAGTCTTTAAAAGCAACGTCAACGAATTAATTAAACATTTGTTGCAACGATCATTCTTAATTCTTCATTTATTACAAATGATCTTTAGTTGCAACGGATCCTCACGTATAAGATCTTAGTTTTTTTTTTAGTAAAAATCATTAAGCTTTTTCAGAAGATGAAAATATTTCAGAAACTTCACATTTTTTTTAAAGATTCATAAAACAGCATTGAAAATCCTTCAAAGATTTGAACGATCTTAACGATCTTAACGATCTGAGCTTCTAACAGCTTTAGCTTTAGGCGTTTGTTAACAGAGTTGTGTAAGGAATAAAAAGTGTGTGAAGCTGCGAAAATGTGCATGAAAGGCTTGAAAAAAAAAATGAAGCGAAATGAATGAGATTCTTTACTTACAAAAGAAGACCGCCAGATATTCTGAATTTTGTCTGATCTTCTGGAACATCTTCCTGTTAACCTGCTCAATGTGATCAGTCATTTCCATATTTTCTGGGTTTGTTAACCAATCCAGGAGCTCTTCTTCATCATCTAAATCCCCATCGTAGTTTATTGGTTTCCCTTTGCGGAAGTACGTTAAACCCGGTGGATTCCGATAGCCGTATTTCTTTGCCATTAGTCTGTCGCTGCACTTGGCAATGGTTATCCCATACTCCGATGCTTCGTCGTCAATTAATTCCAGATGCCTCAATATTTTAAAGGCTTCAGTGTCTTCTTCTAGGACTAAAGGGAAAGTCAAAGAGACAGTCAAAAAGAAAGAATGAGCAAAAGAAACTTTAACAATGAGTTTAAGAATAAAAGTCAGAGGAGATTCTCCTTACAGAACATTACTGCTAAGAAGTCCTTAGTTTCAATGTACTCAAACAGGGTCTCTCGATCAATTTCTGGAATACTCGAATCTGTCTTCTGCTTCACCATCCAGTCAAGAACTTCCCTTTCATCCTCAATATCTCCTGAAAAAATTAAAATTCTTTTACATTAGAATTTTTTTCTTAAAGATCTAGAAGTTGAGAAAATAACTTCAAGAACGCTTCATACCTGCATCCTGCAGTGGATTTCGTTTTGAGAGTTTTTTTTGCATCAAATGAATGTTTTATTAGTATTAAATTAAATGAATAAGAAAAAAAAAGTTAACAAGTATTAACAATTTTTATTTTTTTAATAATAATCAATTAGAAAAAATATAGTCTAACAGTTCTTTGAGTGTGTCCGTTTCCTACATTTTTAGATGTTTTAGATTTTTATTTATTTTTATTTTTGAGTTAGTAATAGCTTTGAAAATTTTCTTAATATGCTTCTTGCAATATTTTTCAATTTTGTTCTTTAACTCTGAGAAGATAAAAGATTTGTTCTTACTAGAGAAAATGAGTCTGATTTCTTGCAGCAGTGATAATTTTTCAAGTCTTTTGATTTATTTAGAGATTTTTTGTTTTAAATTTATTGTTTAATTTTGAGAGTATTTCTTATTAAATTAATTTCTTAATATTTATTTAAATATTCTTTTTATATAGGGGAGAGCGGGGTTAAAAAAGTCACTTAAGGGTTTAGAAAAAGCTCAAAATATCATATTTCCCAAACAGATAAAGCGAAATGTATAGTCCAATTCTTTAGGATATTTCTTGCCCTACAACTCTTTCTAAGATCATTTTGTTCTATCTAGCTAGGAAATATGATATTTTAAGCTTTTTCCAAACCCTTAAGTGACTTTATTAGCCCCGCCCTCCCCTATTTAAAAATATTTCAGCGCTGTGGGAACAACCCTTGAGTGTTAATATGACGCAAATCTTTCAACTTATTTCCTTTTGACCAATTTTCCTTTTATTTCCTTAAACTTAGAAACATTTTTTCTATACAACCATTTTCTTTATCCTTTCAAAAAATTTCATGAGGTTACAACTTATTTTTTTCTTTGTACAAATAGTTGATAAAGAGTTTTCTTTTAGTGTAAGTATGTGTGTTGATTTTAATGAGTGTCTATTAGAAATATATTATGTAGAAGAAAAAATTCTATAGAATAAAATGATTACGAGACTTTCACGAGAATCACAGAGAAAATAGAGAAATGTAAAATGTTTTAAGATGAAGACTAACGAAGGGACAAACTAATTTAACAAAAAAAATCCTACAGAACCTACAAAAAAATTGCAATAAAACATTTCGCGACTTTTCGGGCATTTTTTTTCTTTCACGGAAAATCCCATTACAATTTTTTCTTTGATGGCAAATTAACGAAAAAAAAAATTCGTGAGATGAGAGAATGAAAAAAGAAAAATCTATGTTGGAAAATTTAAGCCTAAGAGAGCGTATTAGAAATTAAAAACACAACCACAATTTAAAAATCAATCAACAATGCGTCAACAATTTCACGTTCTGCAACGTTTTTTTAACAACAAATTTCTTTCAACAAATTGTCTTCAACAATATATATTTACAAAGTCTTAAAGAGCTTTTGGGGAGCTCCTTTTTAATTTTGCTAAAAATTTTCATTTTGCTACATCACAATAGCATAATTCTTTCGATGACTAAACAGCCATTTTTTAAAGTTTAATTTGAAGTAATTTACAAAAAAAAATGAGCAGTGTGGCAGAAAAATGAAATCAAATAATTTCCAAAGCACCGTCCCAGGGGTGTTTAACTAATGAATATTTTGTTTTAATTAATAAATTAAAGAATTTTCAGGAGTTTAACTTTAAAATATTCCTTTAGAATACACCTGCAAGTAATAATCCATTTAATTCGAATAAGTGATCATTTATTTAGTTAGCTAAACACCCCTTGAATTTAGAGAACGAATAAAAATTAAAAGTTCTTTTCCTCAAAATAATATTCTAAATTCTGACCACTCTAAAAGGATGTTCTTCTGCTCAATTTAAATTAACTAAATAATGTCCGATGGGCAGCTTTCTTATGACCTACAAACTTTGCTTACTGAAAGCTTAGAAACATTTTTTTAAATATTTTTTTTTCAGTGTAATTAACCCTGCAGTAAAGGCAAAACTATTTTGAAATTTAGAGCAAAAATTCTTGCAAAATGCATCACTGTTCGTTTTATTCCTTGAGTCTTTAACCTGCTTTTTTTGAGAAAGTCAGAGAAGAATTAAAAAGAAGTTTTAAACTTTTCGTAAATAGAAAACCAAAAAATATTTTCTATAAGTGTTTTGCTTTACCCGTAAACCGAAGAGGTATTTCTTTGGTTTTTTTTTAATGTTTATAGATTTTTTTTGATTATTTCTTTTTCGAGGTTTTTTTTATATTTAAGGATTTTCATTATTTGTGTATTTTTTTTTTAAAGATTTTTATGATAAGTTATTCTAAACTTGTTTTCTATTTACGAAATTTTGAAATGGGTTTAAAGTAGATTTTAGTTTTTTTCTGGTTGATTTATGGATAGATATCTGTGAAGCGTTTTAGATAGATTTGTGAGTAAAATTCTGGACAGATCTTATACAGAATTCTTGAGAGACTTTTGGAAAAAAATATGGGTAGAATCTTATACATAATTCTAGAATATTTCTGGGCAAATTTCTGCGCAGATCTTAAGCAGATTTCTTAGAACATTTCTAGAAAGATTTTGGAAATATTTTTTATCAATCAAATTGATTTATGATCAGAATTTAATTCTAGACTTCTAGAAAAATTTCTAGGTTGTTTTTAAATAAGATTCTGGTGTGATTTTTCGTACAAAATGGGCAGGAAAGATTTTTTTTTCTTTTTCATCAAAGCTCAAGAAGGTTTTCAAAATAATTTTTTTAATGGGTCTTAGGTATTTATAGCTCAAAAAAATTCATTTAAAATTACAAAAACAGGAGTTTTATAGAAATCTCTGTCTCTATAAAATTCTCCTGCTTCAAAAACTAGCAGCTATGGATTAAGTAATAATCCATAGAGTCGTCAAAGGGTTAAAAGGGTGTGTCTTTGTGGTAGAGCATTTTTTTTTTAAATAAATCTTTGTGTCTTACCACCAATTGAGCCCAATGCCAAATAATCCCTTCTGCCCTTTGGCATTCTTATCCTTACCCCCCTTGGTGGCTAGGGCTTGCTTCGTACTCGGTCTAGGTTCCTTTGTAACCTTCTTCTTGTCGTCATCGATGTCTTTTTTCGCGGTTTTCGTCACGGGTGTGGGAACTGGCTTTAATGGTGGTGAATTTTGTGTTTTGGTCTTTGTGGGGGATTTTGTGTCGCTTTTTGGGGGTGGTGTGGGTGTGCCAAATTTGAAACTACCACCGGAGTTTTTTTTACTCTCATGTCCAATTTTTGCCGCAGTCATTTTGGGCACCTTGATGGAGCGTTCCAATTTGGTTGGACAACACTGGAAGGGCCGATATTCATGGGGGACGTAGCCTGAACCCTTTTTCGCATTTCCACTCTGCCCGAGTCCCACGTAGAAGCATCCGTCATCTGTACAACAATGAGATAACAAAAACATTTTGTCAGTTTTTTGTGGTTTATTAGGAATTTTCTTAAGTTTTCTTGCAAAAAAAACATGGTGTAAAAAACAAAGACGGGGTGACGCCATCCGCCATTTTTTAAGTGACATTTTCTGGTTTTTAAGGTTAGTAAAAGAAATAAAATATACCATTAAGATAAAAAAGTGTGTAAGAAGATAATTTTTAGTGTAAATTATATTTATTTTTCCTTCTTGAGAAGAATACACGAAAATCAATCAGCATGGAGCTACCATTTTTTTTTTAAATTTTATCAATATGGCAGCTTACAGGAAAATTTTGAAGGAGAGTGAAAATGTACAGAGTTAATTAACTGACAAAATGTTTTTGAATTGCTGACAAATGACGTTGCCACCCGAGTAAAAGAATTTTATTTTTAAAAACTTTTTTTTTGTAATTCAGAAACGGACTATTCCATTAAATCTAAAGAAAAATCTTTTTCTTTTGTTTTGGTAACGAAATGAAGAGAACAAAATCAAAACATTGTGTCAGCTTAAAAAGAAAAAATAAATAAATTGTAAAATCTATAGTTAGTCGCATAAAAAAATGCCTCTCTTGTACTCATTTGTGAATTAATTTATAGAGTAGCAGGAAGGACATTGAGATGTTCTAAAATCCGTTAAAAAAATTAAAATTCTAGGGACAAATAATCTTAAGAATATATTTTTTTTGTGAGAACTGGATGGGATATACGTGGTCAGAATTTATTTTTAATTAAATGAAGGGGGTTGGAAAAATTTTTCAGGTATTTCGCATACTTTCATCGTCATCTTCATCGTCTTCATCATCATCATCATCATTTCCATTGTCGTCTTCATCATCTTCATCATCATCATCATTGTTATCATCTTCATCTTCATCATCGTCGTTGTTGTTATCATCTTCGTCATCATCTTCATCATCATTATTATTATCTTCATCATCTTCGTCATCTTCATCATTATTATCTTCGTCGTCATTGTCATCTTCATCATCGTTGTCTTCATCATCATCATCCCCATCATTGTCGTTATCTTCATCTTCTTCATCATCATCGTCGTTGTTATCTTCATCATCGTCATTGCCATCATCCCCATCTTCTTCATCATCATCATCATCATCGTCGTCGTCGTCATCGTCATCGCCTAATTTTATCGACAATTTATCTTAAACAATTCCACGTATTTTTAAAGGGAAATTTCGTTGGTAGGATTTTCAATCTTCATGCATTTTTTTGTAAAAATTCTCAAGAAAAAAATATTAAAGCCAATTCTTAATAATCTTTAAATAAAAAATTTTGAAGATAAAAATCTTAACTTATGCCCTTAGGAATTTTTCTATAAATTTTTTTGTTAAATGTTATGTTCATAAAAAAGAAGTTAAAAAAATAACACAAAAATTTGGAAATTTCTTACTCTTTTGATCGATTAGCCACTGCAGGACGCGGTTTTCATTTTTGAGATTACCTTTTTTCCAAGGAAATAAATTAGGGAATTAATTTTTTTTAAATTAGTTTAAAGAAGATAAAAAATTTTTTCTTACCGTCATACATAATTGGAACGCCGGTTTCGTAGTAAACAAGAGCAGGAAATGAGAAGATTCCAATTTCGTGTGCTAATTTGGCATCACTGCTCTTTACAAATTGAATTCCGTGCTTGTCTGTATCATCATCAATTGTTTCGAGTTCTTCAAGAATTCCTGGGCAGGATGTGCACTTGTCGTCGTCTAAAGAATATATAACCAAATACGTTAAGAAGATTAATTTTAATTTTTTTAAAGACTTTCCATAGAAAACTTACAGAAGAAAACAGCAAGATGCTCAACTTCATTAATGAGAACTTGAAGAGTCTTCCTGTCAACGGTTTCAATTTCATCTGGAGGTGATTCATGAAGGTCCAAAACCCATTCGAGGATTTCCTCCTCCTTCATGAGATTTCCCGTGTAGATTGTACGGAATTTATGGCGATAGAACACAAGAGCTGGGAGACTTGGGAGATCATATTCTTCCTGAATATCATCGTCTGATGTCTTCACGAAATCAATGTCTTTTTCTTCACATTCATCATCAATATTTTCCAATTCATTAATGATTTTCTGGGATTTTTTGTCTCCTTCTTCATCTGAAAATTAGTAAAAATTTAATAATTATTTGATACTCAGAAGGAAGGGAAAAAACTAACAGAAGAATACGACGATGTGGTCATTTTCTCCGAGAATCTTCTCCAACATCTTCACGTTCACTTCCTCAATTTTCCCCGGAATTTCCAATGTATTCTCATCTGTTAGCCATGTAAGAACCTCATCTTCATCTTCTCCTCCCTTGTACAGGACGGGTTCTTTGTTGCGGAACAAGACAACTTGTGGGAGATTGCGAATGTTGTATTTCTTAGCCATGCTAACATCTTCCGTACGAACAAAGATGATTCCTGCTTCATCCAATTCATCGTCAATATTCTCCAAATCTTCCAAGAAATTATCACAGCGCTCTCCTGATTCACATGGTCCTGTGAAGTAGACTACAACGTATTCGTGCTCTTCAATTAATTCCTGAAGGATTTCATCGGTGACTTCTTCAATTGATGCTGTTTCCTTTTGCAACAGAAGCCACTCCAATACTTCATCTTCATTCATTAAATCTCCCGGATAAACTGTTGATAAAGGCAAAAGATTTTTTGAATTTTGAAAAATTAAAGATTAAAAAAAAGTATCAAGGATGGAAGAAAAAATTCTTACCGCTTGGAATCTTTTCTTCAAAGTAAACAAGAGCAGGTAAGTGATCCAATCCATATTCTTTGGCTTCTTCTGCATTATCAATTCGTACAATAACAATTCCTTCCTTTTCTAATTCATCATCAATATTCTCTAACTCATTGAGTACACGAATGTCCTGCTTATCGTCTTTGTCATCTGGAGTGCGAAGAAAAGTTTTAGAAGTGAAGAATTAAGAATGAAGACAACAAAGAAAAATTAAAAATTAATAATTGAGAATTAAAAAAAAATAAATAAAAAGAAAAAAATTAAGAAAAAAGAATTAAAAATAAAATGTTAAAGAAGAATAAAGAAAGAGAAATTAAAAGAAAAAAAATAAATAAACAAACAAAGTATTAGGAAAAATGTATAAAAGAATTAGAATAAAAAACAAAAAATAAAGAATAATTAAAAAGAATAAATAAAAATAATTTTAAAATAAAAAAATATGGAATAAAGGTTACATAGAAGGAGAAATAATTTTAAATGTTTATTTAGGACAATAAAACAAAGAATAAACTAAAAAGAATAAATTATAAACAAAATTAAGAATTTAAATAATACAGAGTAAATAAAAAAGAATAAAAAATATACCTAAGAAAAAATAATAATAAAGAATAAATAAGATTCAGTTATTATAAAGAAGAATTAGGATGAAGAAAGCATGAAAATAAAGTCGAATAATGAAATATTAAATGAAGAAATTAAATAATTAAAAGTAGATCGGAGATGAAGATTGAAGATAAACAATGAAGACAAGAATGATGATTAGTTTCATTCGCTAACATGCCGGATGGAGACTTACAGAAGATAACGGCCAAGTGTGCAGCAGTTTCAATCAGTTTATCCTTCATTTCGTCTGTAATTTCGGGAATTTCGGAATGTCTCTTCTGATGAATGAGCCAACCAAGGAGTTCATCAGCCTTCTCGAGATCACCTTCATACACATGCGGTACCCCCTTCTCGTACAGAACCATCGTGGGCAGTTCATCAATACCCCATTCTTTGGCTTCATTGTCATCGTCTATCTTCACAAAGGCAATATCATTTTGGTCGCATTCATCATCAATATCTTCCAGCTCTGCCAGGATCTTTGTTGATTCCTTCTGATCTTTGTCATCTGCAAGAAATATTTAAATAAATTTTAAATTCTTGAATTTAAAATGATTTTCTTTCAACAGAAGACGAATTTTCCTTACAGAAGAGCACAGCAACGTGATCCATCTTCTCGATGATCAAATCCAACATTTCATCTGTAATATCTTCAATTTCATCTGAGCTCTTTTGGGCTTCCATCCACTTCAGCAGGCCCTCTTCATCGTCCAATGGTCCTTCGTACATTGTCGGGATTCCATTTTCGAAGAAGAGGAGTTTAGGAATCTTCTCAATCCCATATTCCTTTGCTTCTTCATCATTGTCAATTTTCACGAAGAGAATGCCCATTTCATCGCATTCATCGTCAATATTTTCGAGTTCTTCGAGGATTCTCTGGGATTTCTTATCATTGTTATCATCTACGAAGAAAAAAATATTTATTAAAATAATAAAAATTTAATTTATTTATACAACTTACAGAAGAGAACAGCTAGGTATTTTCCTTCTTTTATGAGGGAATCCAGCATTTCATCTGTAACATCCTCAATTTCATCTTCTTCCAGGCGAGACAGCAGCCATTTGAGAATTTCATTCTCATCCTCCAAATCCCCATCATAAACTACAAGAATCAAAGAAAATATTTAACAAAATATTTAAGTAAAAATTATTCAATTTCTTACCGTTTGGAATTTGCTTTTCAAAGTAGACAATAGCTGGTACCTAAAAGAATTAAAAAAAAACATCCAAGAAAAATATTAAATATCTATTTTGATCTACTAAAAAGAAAAGAAATTCTGCAATTTCCATGCATTTTCCGGGGCTAAAAACTCTCTCTCGAGAGAGAAAATTAAATTAAGGTGAGGGCGGATGCAATAAATAAATCTCGAATGCAAAACTCCTGTGTCCCACTTTATGGATTTTTTTTTCAAAGGCAAAATAAACTGCATTGTGGTGAACGTCCCATGTGAAGAATCATTAAATTGAGATGAGAGAATTATATTTATTTAACGTGGAAAAGAGGGATATTTATTTGCAAAATTGTGAAAAGAAATGAAAAATAAAGAACTCAACCTCATTCCCAACTTACTTCGAAATCATCCTAAATTATTAAATTTATTTTAGTAATTTTTCCTTTTTTTTCATTAAACTTTAATAAATTTCTTATTTTATGTGAGTTTCTTTGCCAAATTAATAGACTCACCTCATCAAGTCCAAAAGCTCTTGCGGCTTTCTTGTCGTCAATCTTGACAAATTGAATACCATGCCTGTCGCAGTCATCGTCAATTTTCTCTAGCTCCTCCAGGACAGTCATTGACTCCTCATCCCCATGATCATCTTCAAGGAGGGAAGAAGTTTCAATTAAAATTTTATCAAAAGTCATTGAAAATGGAAGAAAATTAATTTTATAACTTACAGAAGAGAACAACTAAATTGTCCACATTGCCAATGAGAGTATTGAGCGTCTTGGCAGTTACATCTTCAATGATATCTTCATCATCTCCCGTGGATTTGTTCTCAATTAACCACTCAAGAACATCCTCCTCGCGAGACAATTCATCTACATCCAGATTGATTCAGAAAAATTGGTGGAAAAAAATAGTTTATAGATTTCATTCAATAAAAAATTAAGGAGGTAATCATCTGCGGATTTTTTTACCTAACCCTTTAAGGACTATTTTGATCTATCCCTCAAAAGATTAATCTTTAATCTAAATTTTTTCCGCCAAATATTTGATCGAAAGCTCATCTAAAAGTTTCTAAAGAAATAATACTATAAAAAATAAAAGAAAATCCAACACCCAAAAAATTCTAAAATTTTAAAGTCCATAAATTGAACAGATGAATACCCCTCAGAGCGCATGAAAAAATAAAACGATTAAAAAATATTCCACTCACTCTCGTAAATGATGGGAATTTGGTTGCGATAGTAAACCAATTTGGGGAGTTCACCCAAATTGTATTCATCCGCCAGATCTTCGTCGTGAATTTTCACGAAACCAATGCCCAGCTGGTCTGCCTCATCGTCGATATTCTCCAATTCTTGCAGAGCTTTGGCGCACTTCCTGCACTCGGTCTTATCTGCATACCCCAGAAGAGATTTTCCCCGGAGACGGGAGAGATTGAGAAAGAGACAGTGAGATGCTCATTAGCGCAATGGGAATTTTGCGAGCGACGAAGGTGGTAAATCGCGTGTGGATAAAATTATGTACATATTGTAGGTATTATATATGATATTATATATATTAAAAAGTCACTATGACGGCCAGGAGCGGTAGAAGCGCGGAGGAGGTGAGAATGCCACCCACAAGTAGTGGGAGGTCAGTTACAAAAATAGAGGCGAACAAGCAGAAGCCATGCAGAGAAAAACGCCAGCAGAGTGAGAAGAAAATCTAATATCTTACGGACTTTATCGCGCGAAGGATGCAGAGATGTTAATGAAAAGTTTTTTTTTTTGCTTCTTTTCTTCATTTTACGACGATTAACCATTTTTTGTTGTTGCTTTCACTGCAGTGAAATTTCCCGTGTGTGGTTTGAGTAATTAAATTCAGTAAAATTGAATGATTTTTCTTTACTTTTTTTCCGCGAGAGTTTAGTGTGAAATTTCAGACACTCTCCATGTGGCTCAATTGATCACATTTCTTTCTTAGATTAAATTTCTTCTTTGGCCTGTGTTTGTGTTTATTGGCGATTTGTGATTCAGACGCCGGACACTGTAGCCAATTAATTACCAATTGGATTATTGCCAATTGTATTTTGCAACATTTAATTCATATTTTATAATATTATTAAAATCAACATTGTTCACTATCGAGAGGGAAAATGGCATTAAAGGATTTATTTTCTTTGAATCTTACGAATTTTCTTACATTGGAAAATGTTTAGAAGTCTTTTAGTCATTCGCTAGGGGAGGATTGAAATAAAAAACCAAAGAATTATGCAACATGTAAGGGAGTGGGTGGAAGAAGTGTTTATTTGTTGCAGGAACAGCTGGGAGAGATTTTTTTTACAATGGAAGATCATGTAAAAGAAAGTCAATGCATGAGAAGAAAATTTTTGCAAAACACTGGCGCCTCTATTTAGTGAGATGGAGGCGCCAGGTGATTTATATTTCTCTCTTCTTCCGGAGCTTTTTTATGGTTTTCTTTTCGTTAATTTAATAGGAATAATTAAAGTAAAAAATACTTAAAATATTGAAAAGAAATTGAGGAGATGAGGGAATTAACCAGGCGTCTCCATCTGTCCAGTGGAGACGCCTGGTTTCCTCGCAAAAGCTTCTAGGTGAGCAAAGATTGTGTATTTTCAGGGCTAATTTTAATAGACTGTATCTTCGGCTGTAGTTAACCGAATTTCAAAAATCCACCAGTTTTGGAAAGGTATGTTTCTCACCTTTCCAAATCAGGTAAATTTTTTAAAAAACAGTCAAACTGTTAATTTTTGGCAGCCATTTTTCTTAACCTATGTGAAACAGCTTTCACAATTTCACCTCCTTCAAATTTTTAATAATTTCAGACTTTCTTTTACAAAAACCTTGCAGTGATCTTGCGGAAAATTAAGAAGAGAGGCTTTCTTTTGTGGATTGTAGCATAGAAAATTCTACTGGACGATACTCAACAAGACAAGACAGGGCAGACATATAAGAAGAATAGATAGGAAGGGAACAAGAAGCTTTACAAGATATAATTATGAGAGAATTAAGAGATAAATTGAAAAGTTATTTTAGGGGAAAAATAGTTTGGAAGTTAACATTCAACACTTACTCGACTTTCCTCCATGTCCTGATGGACATGTACTGTGCTCTGGACCTTGTTTTTTGTCATTTAATTTTAGCAACAGTACATGGAGTTTTATGCAACAAATATTTAAGTGAAGATCCAGGTTTTTTTGAAATATTTTTTTTTGTCGTGTGGACCATACAAGAATAACGAGAGACACACACAAATTAAGATTTTCTTTTCATATTTAATCACAAATTATTAAAAAAAAAAGAAACTCTAAAAATAGATGAGAAAGTTTATGTGGAGAAACAAATTGTAGTATCACAGCTAAAAAAGAATCCTCTAAAAAGGACACAAGACTTTGCATAAATTATGCTGTTATTCACATTATGAGCAAATTAAATTAAATTAAAAAATAAAAGAAACAAGAAATTATTTTTTGAAATTGTTTTTCAATCCAATTTGCAAAAAAAAATGAAATTTTTCTTTTGTGAAGTATCTGAGAATTTTCATCTCATACGCCTTAACCTCTAGGCCGCCAAGCGGGGTCGTTGAACGACCCCAGCCCTATATTTCGTGCTATAACTTAATAAATATAAAAGATACCATTCTCATCTTTTGGAAATAAGTTCTTTGGTTATCTGAGGAGGTTGTGTAAAAATTTCAGCTCAATCCGTCCACCACAAGAAAAGTTATTAAGGAAAATGTAGAAGAAGGGAATTCAAAAATTGGTGTAACGGCCATGCTGCGGAAAATTTCTCAGAATGAAGTTAGTCACATCATAAATCATATGGTTGAAGGGGGTTGAAGGGTTGTGTTTACTTTCTCACTTTACCATCTCAGTGTCAGAATTATCGCGAATAAGTAACATGAACAACATAAAACATAATTAGAAGCATATAAATGTGCAAAACAATAAAGAATATTCGAGAAATATTGCCATTTATCACGGTGCGGGAAGTGAGGGGAATGTGGGGAAGTAGTGAAAAAAAATAGCAGTTGCAGTCAACTTCGTGGCAAATTTCTCACGAAGAAAGTGTGAAAAATGAGTGAAAAATGTTTTTCCCTAATATCTTGTTCTGCGTGTTTCCGGGTGGCGAATTTGTGGTGCAAGGGGCAAGAGGACTATATAAGGAATCTAAAGGTAGTGACCCGACAGTTCCCGGTTTTATAGTTTATGAGAAAATCGACTTCCTTCTTGGGGTCGTTCAACGACCCCACCTTGGCGCTCTAAGGAAGCTCCAAGGTCTTGGCGGCCAGCAGGTTAAAGAAAAACGAAATTGAATAACTTTGCGAATTGAGAGAAAAAGAATTTCTTTTTGTCTCATAGCTATATAATAGAGGATCTCTCTCACAGAGACACAGAAAAAAT
The DNA here is from genome assembly GCF_024334085.1 of Lutzomyia longipalpis. Lineage (NCBI taxonomy): Eukaryota > Metazoa > Arthropoda > Insecta > Diptera > Psychodidae > Lutzomyia > Lutzomyia longipalpis. Next base: position 30,241,612 of record NC_074709.1, read on the forward strand.
TAGAGAAATTTTTATTATTAGATTCTATCTAAAATTGATTTTATACGCGACAAAATACTCACAGAAGAGCACAGCAATGTAGTCCGTGTCTTCGACGATCTTCGAGAGGATTTTCGCATTGACCTCCTCAATGCGATCCGGCAGATCCATGGCTTCAAGGGATGTGAGGAAATCCAGAACAGCTTCGCTGTCCATAATGTCGCCATCGAAGATTATTGGAGTCTTATCTCTGTTAAAAAAATATTTTTTCGTTAATTAAAGTAGAATTCTCTTCAAACACAAGAAGTGGGAGGTAAAAAGGAAAACGGAAGTAACTCACCGGAAGTAGGTGAGAGCTGGGAAATTTTTAATGCCATACTGCTTGGCAAGTCGTTTGTCGTTTATTTTAACGAAGTCCACACCGAAAGAGTCGGTGTCATCGTCGATTTGTTCGAGTTCGGCTAAAACTTTGTCGCAAGTCACACAACTCCGTGCATCTGCAGAGCATCAAGAAGGAAAGATTAATTTTGTAAAACGTATAAATAAACAAATCAACAGATAAACAACACAAAATTCATAAAACATTCACTCCCACTCACAAAGAGCTGCAATTTTGGATTGAAAGTCTTAGTTTTCTGTAAGAACAAAATTCAAGAGAGAACGAACTTGAAAGAATCTTTGAATAAATTTTAAGCCATTCATTTGAAGTTGATTAGAAATTGGACAAAGATTGATTCGAATTTTTGAGTTAAGGTGGAATATTTTCATCTTTTTTTTCCACTTTACATTTCTAAATTTTAAGAAAGAAGAAAAATCGATATTTATTCTAGATTTAAAACAATTTTTTTCAGATCAAGCACTTGTTGTAAATAATTGCCACTTTATTGATCAAATAACAGGCAAATATTGATTCGAATTTTGGAGTCAAAATTGGAAGGTTTTAACCTTCTCTTCTCCAAATTTATTAAGTTTCAAGAAATAGGAAAATACGAGGTTTATTCTAGAATTAAAATAATATTTTTCAGATCAAGCACTTGTCGTAAATAATTGACGGTTTATTGGTCAAATAACAGTCAAATATTCATCAATTTCGACTTATTTATAAGAGGATCAATTTACAAGTTTTTGAAGTAAAAGAAAATTAAAATTAACTCTAAAAGGAAAGCTTTTTTGATCAAACTTTTGCCACATAAAATTGTCAGTTAATTGATCAAATAACAGGCAAATATTGATCAATTTCTTTTCACTCCAGCAAGATCAATTTGGAAACCTTTACAAGGAACAAACGTGAATATTGACTCCAGAATCATAACTATTTGTTACCTGAAAGCACTCATCCCACTCATCGCATATATTTGTAAGTTTATTGATCAAATATTGCTCAATTTTTGACCGATTTTCTAGTCTTCGGGATCAATTTGCAAATCTCTTCAATAAAATACAAAAGAATTTACTTTTCTTGATAATTATTTTGCCACAATTTTAAGGAAGAATAAACGCAAAAAAAATCCCAAAATAGAATGACAAGCACGAGTGATAGTATCGTCGCACTGAAGAATATTAGAGACTGTGAGAACGTCTAAGAAGCGCTCAATTTATTCAATTGCTCTGCAACTGCGGATGGTTGCTGATTAATAATTTTTGGCTCATGTTGGTTTGCAAATTAATGCAAATTAACTCACAAATTTATTTAAGGGAGCCCACCACATGACATCACCAGACATGTGAAAGAGATTCGCGCGGTGGATGATCTTGAAATTGAAATTGAATTGCATTTAGCATTTTAATCTCTCAGTCTCATCTTTTAAAATGATGTTTTTTTTGCCATTGAGGTGATTTTAGGGCTCTATTTAGAGGATTAAATATCGGTTAAGGAGCTATTTCATCAATAAAAGAAATCGCAGGATTTCCTCAAGAGAAAATTCATCAAATTCCATCAAATTTTTCATTAATGAATCATTTTTCTCTCTCGGGAAAATATTCTATAGTAAAGGAAGGAAAAATTGCATAAGTTGATGGCAACGTGGCTGTTTTGAAAGTCATTGCACATCAATATTTTTGCATGATTTGCATCATTGGATGCCACAGAAAATCACTCATTTAGTCCCGAAAGCACATTAAAAGCTCGTGAGAGAGTGAGAGAGAGAATTTAGGAGCAGTGCGACGCTAAAAATAACCCGCCAAAACCATTAAAAATACACAATTGTTGGTCAAAGTGTGTGAATTTCAAGTCTCAAGATAAAGTCAATCTAATGAATATGAAGAAAAAATAATCTAAAAAAAAATTTGCCACGAGAAAAAATAATCAAAGCGAAAGAGTTTCATTGTGATGGCAAAAGAAAAATAAATTGAGGGATTTTGCAATAATTTTTCCCACCCTCGCGGTGAGTTTTTCATTGCAGAGGAAAGGCGCGAGCGATGAGTAATGGCGCTAAATCCAACATTTTCTATTTTAGACCAACTTTCATTGCCATCGTGGCTTTGGAGGTTAATATTTCTGTAATGTGTTGGGTGATGTTGGGCCTATATTACAATGTTGTGGTGTTTTGTGGCTCACGTTGCGCCCTGAAGGAGTTGCCCCAAAGAATTCGCACGCGGCACAACATATGAAGGACAAGGAGGTATATATTTTGACGGCGGAAGGACAAAAATAGAGCCATTTAATCGATTCAAATGGAAGCAAGAGGGCAAAGATAATGTGGGTCAGCAATTTACAAAGAGAACGAGAGAGATTTTAAAGTAAAATTTTAAATTTGTGAAGTATTTTCCTTTGACAAATTTTTTTTTGCTTCAGTTTTATGAGATTTTTGAACGAAGCGTTTTTAAATATTGAATTAATTAATTTGAATTGATTTTAAGGCTTTAGAAGGAAGTACAGAGAGCAAAAGAAACCTTAGAAGGTTTTATAAAGTTTTTGAGAAAGAAATTGAGCGAATTAAGAGTTTTAAGTCTTGCAAAATCCTTTCAAAATATATTCCTTAAGCTTTATTGCCAAAATAATACAAAGTGGAGACGCCTGGTTGGTACAAGGCACCTCCATATTATGTTAAATGCAGATTTTGAACACAAATAACCTACAACCCGGCGCCTCCATTGCAACATTTTATTTATTTTTAAGGAAAACGAAGATATTCTTTGACTACCAGGCACCTCCACTGCTTAATCTAAAGGATATTTTATTGCTATTCTTCAGTTAATTTCTCATGAATAAATGTATTAATCTTTCCTCAAGAGATTTTCTGAATTTTTTTATTGTGAAAATTATATCGCAAAAGTAGAAAAAATAACTATACCTAATAAATTAAAATCTGAAAGAGCTTTTAATTAATTTCAAAGCTCAAGTTCACGTTTAAACAGAATTAATTCCTACTCTTTTGAATTAAATAAAAATAAGTACTTAATTTTTATTTATTGTCAAGTTTATTTACGCCCTGTAAATTGCACTGAATGATTAATTAGCCTGCATAAAAATACATTTAAAATGATTTTCATCTGATAAACGATGTAAATGTAATTTGTTTTTCAATTAAATCTTATACTAATTAATGTCTATTTAATTGTCTCTTTCCCATATTAAAATAAATTATATTATTTTGCTGGTTAGATTAACAAATAAAATGATTTTTTGGGAAGAAAGTTTTTCAGCTTACAGAAGGAATTGAAGCTTTCTGAGTATGTACTTAAATGTGAGGCTTTAATAAATAAATTGAATTTTTTAAGAATGAAATGAAGCTTTCTTCTCAAATAAATTAAGTCAACTTGGCGTAAAGAAAAAGCTTTTCCTTTTTCAAACGCTTAAGTACATCAGTTGGATCATTTTACAAGCTTTTACATTGAAATTTAAGAAATTTTAATAATCATAAACTTTGTAATTCAATTCTAATTAAGAAATCTTTCATGAGAGAGAACAGAAATTTGCATTTCTTCGAGTGTCGGCGATGACTGCAATGCCGCAACTTTCGCACACACAATTTTGTTGATCAAACCAGAAAAATCCTCACTCACATTTGCTTGCCAAAATATTTTGAGTTTTGCGAACAACAATGTTGTTGCATTCGTCTGGGTTTCGGCCCTATGGGACGTTGATAAATTGCAATTCTTTTTCGCTTCTCACTAAAGTGTGTTGTGGTAAGGAAAAAGAGAGTGCTTGACGCACTTTTGAGAAGAAGCTTCTTCGCGCTCTTCTGTGGTGGCCATCTGCAAACGCTCAATGCGATTATTTTTAGGCCAAAAAGGTTTTATCTTTCTCAACTTCGGAAAACTATTTCTCCAACACACAACAGGTCGCGTACAGAATAATTGAAATACGCACGAAGATCACGCGGAATGTGGGTTATTTTTGTAGCTGAATTTAGATTATATAGATGATGACTGTTGATGAGGTAAATGTGGATATTAGTTGTGACGTTGAGGCCTTCCCCCCTCCCCATACGGTGTGTCTAAAAGGGACATCCCTGGAATTTCATCTTTGTGGCAGAGTGAAGATCACGATCGTGAAAATTAAGAGAAATTGAGGTGGGTTTGGCAGTGAGAACTTTCTCTCGTGCGAAAATTTTGCGGGTTTCTAAAAATAAAGCACATTCGAAATTTCCTATAGAAAATCCACCCAAATGATCACTGAAGAGGATCATTAAACTTATCACAAAAATAGAAGATGGAGATTCAAAGCGATCGCACGGGGGTTGATCAGATCATTTACAGGGGTTGGAAATTAGCAGTTTTTCTTTCAAACTTATTGTAAAATTCAAAGTGATCTTAAGTAGTTTCGCCTGTTAAGTTGATTTTGATCGCGATCTTATTCAAAAAAAATCCTTCCGGGATCACAAGTTAATAGTTAAATAAATAGATATTAGTTTAAGATCTGTTTGAATCGATCATCAAACCATCAACATCCCTGCGATCGTTTGAATCTTAAATTTTTTTTTAACGATCCTCGATTTTTTTTTCTCATCAAGCATCAATTGCATTTATTTATTTCAACAAAGGATTTAATTAACAAATATGCTGAAGATCACTATATAGGTTTTTTATGGACGTCTGTGGGCCAGACGACAAATGAGAAATCCATATGGATTTATGGGATAGTTGATCTATTTTCGAACACGATCGCCATACGATCATGCGTCTTCCTCGGCTTGATCTAGAGAGTGGATGACGAGAAATTCTCTGCACATAGTTGGGTGATGAGTGAAAAATATGCCCCCCAAAAGGGGTTGGATTGAAGATTCTCATTCTCTCTCTTCTCGATCAATTAATTGATCTTTATGTAATGAAGCATAATAAAATGTTGAATGAGATTTTTTTTCTCTACACAGCACGCAATGAAAGAGAAATCACGATGATCGCGATCTTTTGAGAAATCATCACAAGAGACGGTTATGCCTAATCCAAAATGGCCTCCGTTGAGCGTATGCCAAGGCACTCGAAGAAAAGAACGAGCGATCACATATCAAGAAAAAGCACGATCTCAACACACAAAAGGAGCACAAATTGCCATTGGACACTTACACCAATATACAGCCACATAGTCCTTCTCAAGGAGAATTCGCTCCAATTGCTTTGCGGTGACTTCCTCAATAACAGGATCCGCCGGATGGGCGGACTGTGGAGCTTTTGGGCCATCACCGCCACTTTTACTCTTGGCACTTGAAACACAACCCGGAAATGCAGCGAATGCCAATAGGAAGCACACCAGCGAAATTGATGACCATTTCGGGAGCACAGAGAGCATTATTCAATTATATATTGAACACACCCCCGTTCCTGGTAAGTCCACACACACGGTGATCCCTTCACACGGCACTCACGATCACTTCTTTTTTTTCCTTTCCTTTTTTTCTTTTCCTTTCAAATCAGCTTCTTTTCTTTTTCTTATAGACACTGGCGCTCAGGGGAATGCGCAAGTGAGAGGCATAGAGGTCGGAGTTAGAAAGAGTGAAGATGTGAGAGAATGAAGAGCAAAAAAAAAAGCGGGAGACTTTGGATATAAAAAGAGACTAGCGAATTTTCCGGCGGACAAAATGGACACCCAACGTTCTCCCGGTTTTCAACACGACACTTGCAGCCAGTTCTGCTTTCCACACAAGTCCGCTCGTGACTGACCGAAATTTGCACCGAGATTTAATTTTGGGCGACGACTTGTTGCTCTTTCGTGCCATTCGTGAAGGATCGCACTGACCAAAATAGCCCCCCACATTGCACATGATCACGCACGTGCGCGCGCAAAAAAAGCCGCGATCAAGAAAACTCCCATCAGCTCCATCTAATGAGTATATTTATTGTAAAAAAAAATCATCCGCGGGTATTTTAACATTATCTATGCCCACCATGCAAGACCAACTGCAACACCTGCAACCGTTGCCATTCCAACTCCTGCTGCAGCCTTCATAACACCTCCAAGTATGCGATTCTGCCATTCGCGATTCTCAATGCAGAGCTTGTAGGGCATGTGGGAAAAGGAGACAGTGTTGTACAGCGGTACCCAGGTGTTTGGCATAGCCCAGAAGAGGAAATCATCCAGGGTTTTGCGCCACAGGAAGCTACGACGATTAACAAGATCACGCATCTCGGTGTAGTTGTACATGGCCAGATCGCAAATGGCAAAAGCATCTTCCCAGCGTGCTGCTGAGAATTCCCTGATGGCCGCTGAGATATCCCGAGCAGCTGAACGTTCGAGGATATCGCTGAAAATGGTGCAATCCTCGAAGCCAGCATTCATTCCCTGCCCATAGAAGGGAACCATGGCGTGAGCTGCATCACCCATAAGGAGGACTTTGTTGGAGATGTGATACGGGCGGCACTGGAATTGAAATAAAAATTAGCTTTTGTGAGTTGTCTAGAATTTTTGGTTGTTTGGAGGAAACTTAGATCAGGAATAAACCGTTTTGTAACGAACTTTTATGAAGTATTGTTTCTAAACTTTTAATATTTCAGCAGATTTGAGCTTAAACGTTTGAGATTTATTAACTTCTAATCATCTTTCAGTTTTGAGAATCAAACTAGCGAAAGTTTAGGCTATCTAGGCTTTAATTCAGTTCTTTAGATCTGATTAAAATCAACCTGCAACCTGCTCTTAATTTTTAGCAGATCAGAGCTTAAGAGATTTTTTTTTAAAGAACCCAGATGATAACTAGAACATTTTGATAAAAGCCGCTTTTCTTACATTTTCTCGGAAGGAAACTTTGACTTATTTAGTTCTTGTTGCAGTCCTACTTCTAGTTAGACTTGACACAGACTTTCTTTCGCTTCAACTCTTCTCCAATACACTTAAGTCAGATCAAACAAAGACCAACTAACCTTGATCATAACAAGACTCTGAGGCTTAATTTTGAAGAAATCCTTGACAAGCCTCTCCTTCCCGATTAGCTCAATGGAATCTGGGAAGTACTGCCCGAAGAAACCAAGAAGATCTTCAGCATTTTTGATCATTTCAAAATTCACAAATGGCATGAAGAGCGTCACTGTCCAAGATTTATCCTGATTCGGCAAGGCAATCATCATGAACTTCCCCCTTGGCCAGATGTGGAGGTAATTGTGGGGCATAGCGAAGTCTCCGGTAGCCGTTGGGGGAATACAAAGCTCCAGGTAGCCGTGTTCAATGTAAGTTTGACTAAAGTCAAAGCCCGGCCGGGATAGCATGTGCCTGCGAACGGCTGAAAAGGCTCCGTCGCAGCCGATGATCAAATCTGTTCCCACTTCGGTGATCTCCCTGGTTTTAGGGCTAATGTGGAAAGGTAAGAAAAGAGTTTAGAATGTTATCAGATAAAGAAAATTAATTCTGAGTTCTTGACCTACTTCATAAAGGTCATCTGCGTGTCTTCCACGTGCATATCAACCAGCTTCTGATTGAAGTTGAGATGAATATTTGGATATCGCTCGGATGCTATGAGAATGATTAGAAGAAAATTATTTAAAAAAAATTAATTCTAATGCAGTTCTATCCTGATTTAAGTAGAACCAAGCGTCAATGAACTTGCCACATTGCGTCAGAATCCCACCAAAATATTTCTTAGAACAAACTCCTAAATAATCTCATATCAAGTCTATTATTGTTCTTGGACTAATCTTTATCATAATTTCACAAAGGAGTAATAAATTATTTTTTCTTCCACAAAATAGCGAGTTTTCGGTTAGAATTTATGGAGTAAAATTTTGCTTGTTTATATTGGAGTTAAGTGGGCCATTGTACTTCAATTGAAAGGAAGCTTTCTTTGTAAGAATAAAAAAGAATGATGAGGTAAAAAAACTTTTGTAGTACGTGGACTACGTGCCTAAGACTGTCTACGTGACTAAGCATAGGCACGTAGCCACGAAAAAAAAATTATCTCAATATTTGGATTTAGATTAGAGACGATGATTTTTGAACATAAATTTACATAAATTAGAAAATAAAACTAAAGAAAAAACTGTAAAATTTAAAAATATTAATGATTTTTTAAAAATAGAATAGAATATTTTGTTTTAATTTTGATTTATTTTATATTTTAAAGCTTTTAGAGAAAGTGATCAGACATTAAGTAATCGTCTTGCTTAAATCTCGAACGTGAAAGCAAAACAGTTTTATTTTATAAATAAGAAAGGAAAAATTAGAAAATTCTTTCAAAAAAAAAAACTAATTAATCTAATTAATAGAATTCCTATTTCAATAAATAGAGAAAATCTACGTAGAGGAAAAATTTCTCTCCGTAGTCATAAAATTCTCAAACAATTTATGTTTTCTCAGCTACTCCTTAACGTAAAAATTTGCTTTTTTAATCATCAACCTTTTCTTATAATTTTAACGATTCTTTCGCGATTTTTACATTTTTTTATCATGATTTTTTAAAATTTCTTCTTCCAAAAATTGCTCTTATTACAAAGAAAAAAAAATATGTTTTTCACAGCCTTGAAGCTTCTTTTTATCTTTCTCATAATATACTCTTCAATGATTTTTGCGTGTAAAAAAAGTTCACGAAGTTTACCAGTGAAATTTGCAATTAGATAAATTAGTTGAATTTATATCATGTGATGCATCAAACCACTTGAGATGGAAATTCCGCTTGGAAATACCTAATACTTGAAATAATATCATTTTACTTTGGTGTGGAGGAGACACACCTTTTACTGAAATTGCGGAAAGACTGTCCGTCAACACGGTGGGAAGTCTTATTAGTTCCCGCAATAAGCTCCTGCACAAAAATATCGAATTGCATTTGCAAATTATTTGAAAAATGTTATGCCTTTGAATGAATAAAAAATTGTGAAAAAATGCTCACCATTGAGAAGAATTTCATTGAGATGTTTGCGACCCACTGAGTAGATACACTGAAAGGTTGTGAAGAAGAAGAAAAAAAATCTCACGTTGAGTCATTTAAATATTTTTTGAGGATTAATTTGGAGATAAAAATTTGGCGGAATTTTAGAGACTTCCAAGAGGAAACAGTGATGCGCACGTTACCTGATTCTTATTCTTATCGTATGGCACAATGCGTCGTTTTCCGCTGAGATCGTGCAGCATCCGCCCACGCATTGGGATCGCGTGCTCCAGGATTGCATCCTCAAGTCCCACCTTGGCCAGAGCTTTCCTCCCACGCACGGAGAGTGCCAAGTTAATGCTGCGCCCTCCAATGAGCTCCGTGGTACGAATATCATCACGATACTCATACAGATGCACACGGTAGCCCTTCTGGCCCAAATGCAAGGCCAGCAAGGATCCCACAAGTCCACCACCCACAATGGATACACTGAGATTCTCCCCAACACAATTGGTGAAGGTTTCCGGATACTTTGTCTGAGGCATGCTGTAGTACTTCCACTCTCTGCAACGACTAGAAATCAATTGAGCCACTCTCTGTCTCGAGAAGCTCCTCCATGCCAGACAGCCCCCGCGTGTGCTTCATGATTGTGTTTTCCTAGAGATTTACACGAGGAAACCTTTCAAGCACTCTCCATGAGTAACAGAGACGCTCCACACTTGGTGACAGAGATGGGGAACCGTCCAATAAACCATTTTTTTCCCTCCAAGCTTCTCTACACTTAGCTGTGAATTTATGCTAACAAACTGTACTAGTTTTTCTTATGCCCTTGTTGAGCTTAGAAGAAGTTTCATTGAATCTTGAAGCAAAAGGGCTTTTTAGAATAATTAAATTGAGGGTCATTTTTTAATGAATTTTTTATACTCTGAAAGATCGTTATTTTTTTTTTAAATTCTAAAGCCTATTTGAATATTTTACTAAAGAATCTTTACTCTAGATTAAAAAAAAATTTAAAAAAATTTGTAAAATTGAGAAATTAAAAAAGAATTAAAAGGAAAATGTTAAAGAAATTAAGGAAAAAGGCTTAGGAGCTTTAAGCCAAGAGAATTTTAAGAGCATAAAGCTGCTAAAGCTCTCTGCTAGAAAATTTTCTCTGAACAAAAAGCTATACAAGTTTAAAGTGAGAAAGAAATTTCTTTTGTGAGAACAACCAACAGGTAGAACCCCGGATCCAGAAGTTTTGATTTTTAATTTGTTGGGGTTTTAAGTTCTGCCAAAGGAAGAAACAATTCAATTTAATCTCTTCATATATTTACTTTTTAATTTCCGGGAATTCTGGGTAAGTACCTGTACTTACTTTGCTGTTGATAACACCCAATGCACTTGTGGGCACGTGGGAGGAACAACATGGATGAGTCAAAAGGAATAGTTTTCAAGTGCAAAATATTTTTTTTACAAAACCAACAATAAAGTAATTTTATTGCCGAACCCAGGTGAACAATCTTATTATTACAATTTCCTTTCTTTTTATATATAAATGTATATAAACTTCTTAAATTGTAGGTATATATTTGTAATGAAATTTGCGAGAGAAAGCTTTATGGGAAAAAATACTTTCTTTCTCTCTCTCTTCTTAGAAGTTAGTAGTACCTATATATCTCACAGAAGTTGAGCAAAAAAAAATGTTTGAGTCTTCCCCATTGCGCTGCCGTCTAAAAAAGCTCCCTCGAGCTTTTATTCAATGATTAGCTGCACATTTTCATGATCCTTGATGTACTTTATCTTGTGCGTGTTGAAAAGCTCCGTGAGGGCTTTGCAGAACTCTTCGTGGTACTTTTCAATATCTTCAGTCTTGGGCTCATCAATTTTGGGTACTTCAATGGGAGCCCCAACAACCGTAAAGAGTTCCTTGCGACGCGGAATCATGCCATAGCTGTACTGGAAGAATCCACGTCCGATGAATTTTGCCGGGGCAATCCCCGTGACGCGCTTTACGAACTCCTGGTAGCGTCTGAGGAGGGAACCCGGTGGATTAGGGGGTTGATCAAAGAGATCCAACTCCCCAAAGGACATCACAGGGACGAGGGATGTACCAGTCCTAATTAAACAGAAAAGAATAATTTTCTTTGAAGTTAAATGTTTATTTTTTTTAATAGAATTTGCATGCATTTAGGCGCATATTGGAATTGATAAGAATTTAGGATAAATCAATTAAAGATTAAAAAAAAACATTTTTAGAGATAAGGGACTAACAATTAATTAAAATAATTATTAGACTACATAAAATAAAAAATTAAATGAGATTATCTCCGAGATAAACTTTGCAGACCTTTAGGAGCTTTCACTGCACTTGAAACTTTTTTATTCAGAAATAAAATTAAATAATTTATTAATAAAACTTTTCTTTGAACTTTAAAATTTAAAAATGTGAAATTTTAAATACAAAATAAATATATAAATATAAATAAAAGTGCTTAAGAATTCGCCTAAAATTATGCAAAAATCCTTTCTTTTCAATTTAAAAAAAAAAACTTCTAAATTTAGAAAATGGAAAAAGAAAAGCTCCCTACCTGAGGGCCATTTTAACGAATCCCTTGCGCTTCTTCAGGACTAACTGGTAGTTATTTGGGCGTGTGTTGAGAGCTTCCTGTGCCCCACCAACGACAATCACGCACGCCGTTGAGGTATTCCCATCACTATTGCGTGGATGATTCTTCTCATTGGGCCATGTTAGTAAATTGTGGAGACTCTTTGCTGACACCGAGACCATTCCCCAGCTCAGGAGGAGTTCTCTGAAGATTGGAATGTAGAAGTGGAAGCCCAACGTGACGAGTTTACTCCGTACACCCGGAAAGAGCTCTGCCCATTTTGTCGTGTCCGTGTTGAAGTTCGTGAAAGCGGCAGAGCTGTAAAAAAAAGAATTCGTGAGATCTTTGTGAGAAAAATTGCTTTATCAGAGTCAGAGCCAAGGCCCCCATTTTTGTGCGCGATAAGGGCCAGAGCAAAATAGTCCATTTAGTTTGATTGATATGATATTAATGGTCGTCTTAGTGTGCTCTTTTTATGCTTTCCTGCGCTAATCGTGGTGTATTTTATTTTGGTAATATGATGGGCAAATAAACAGCAAAGAGGCGTACGATGTTAATAAAATCATGAAGGAAGCTCATGTGGAGTTGTTGTGTCATAAACAATAAAAGAAGATAAGAAAAACTGTTTGTATTTTTGCATGAAAAATACGAGAAAAAATTTAATAATTCTTCGTGTGAATTTTTAAAAGAAACACCCTAGAGAAGGGTTAATCTTGGGAACGTTAAAAATGGGGTTTTGTTGAAGAAATTTATTAATTTATTCATAAAATTACTTAAGAACCCTTCAAAGATTCTCTAAATATGAAACTTATCTCATTTATTTGATCCTTATTTAGTGTTTGCAGAAGGATGGAATTTTTTTTTAACCTAATAAAATATTTTTTATTTTGGGGAAGATTTTTCCTAAATCAAGAGGAATTAAAATTTTCTCAGACGTCATAGAATGAAGAGAATAATAAATTATCAACAAATTGATTTAATTCTGATTAATTTTGTGAAGAATAATCAAAAGAATAACATTTTCAACAATAAAAAATTGTCCCAAAGTAGCCAACCTTTACGGTAATCATATTTAAACATTTTTTTCCTGTGTATTAAGTATTTCAATTACTTAATGATTTTATAGCACAAAAGAGCCAGAGATTTGTGGCTTCTTCTCAAGCCTTTCAAAGGGGCTTACATTTATATAACTAAAAAATGATCAATAAATAGATTAATGACAAGTCCGTCGGGAATTTTATTTCATTTATCACTTTGCTATTAACCCCTCGAACCCAAACGCATTTTGTGTAAGAAAATCTCCATCAGCACTGCTTATGGCGTACTTTGAACACGCGCCACTTGAACTTGAATCTTGAACTGAAAGGGCTTTTTTTCTATATGCAACATGAAACGATAATTTCCTCTTTTCAAACACCACACAAAAAACGTCGAAGAAAATGAGGAGGAAAAGAAGCAAACAAATCAATATCTTATCGCATAATGATTCAACTCTTTCTTAATGGTCTTAATGCGTCTTTTTTTGGTCGATTGAGGAGCTTTAATTAGGTTTTCTTTTTGGGGAGGGTTTAGAGACTTCTTTTTCTTATGATGATTTTTCTCACCTCAACAATCCATGGGGGAAGGCAGCAAAGAGGTAATTACGATCAGCTGGTAAATCGGCTGTCTTCACCAAATGTACGGGGAAGTAGTTGCGGTAGTAGCGCCACCAAGTCCAATTTCTCACCCACTTTGACCTATAAAATAGAGAAAGAGAGGTGAAGGAGAAAGCACAGAAAGAAATCGATTGAAAGTAAAAGTGCGACGTCCTTCAGCAGAAGAAATTTTTCTTCTTCAAAGAAAAAATAATTTAAGGGAAGGAAATGAAAAATTTCTTGTAAAAAAATTAAAAGAAAACTGATCCCTTAAAAAGAAAAGGAAAAGAATAAAATTTTTGGACAAATTCAAAGATGTTTTGTAATCTAAATTAATAGGATTTTGGGTGATTATGCAATAAATCTCGCTGGATTAATCAAATCCAAGGTCTTTAATCTCTAAACATCAAATAAACACATCATTCACTGATAAATATGCTTTGAGGCACTGATTACGACGCGAAACAATTCCGTGGAAGTTAATTCGGAAAAGTCGCGGTGCAATGCCATGGAGAAACCCCCATACTCCAATTATAGCGATAGGATTTTTTGTAATGATCTGTAGATTAATAAATAACTAAAACACTTTGTTGGTTGATTTTAAAGTTTTAGGAAAAAATATTACCTATTTTTTAACTATTTTAATAATCATTTTGATAAATTATTTTTAGGTTTATTTATTTTAAATTAATTTTTTAGCCAAGATTGTCAATAATCTTGAAAAGTTTTGCTAAAAGATAGAAATGAATAAAGTAAGATTGAGTTCTTCATTAACTAAAAGTTTTCTCTTTTTGTTTAGATAATTAGAAATAATTTAGAAATATTTCTTTATTTATTAAATGCATTAAAAATATTTTCCAGAATTTTTAATTAATTTTTAATCCTTAAAAAAAGTTTAATCCAAATGTATTCAATCTTTTAATAAAAGAAAAGTTCCAATATTTAATTAGGTAATTAAAATTATTTATTCTCGTTTTATTCTCGATTTAGTTACAGATTAATGTGGGAAAAAATTATCTAGACTCTAAATTTAGAAGAAAATCTTTTAATTCATTTATTAATTAAATAAATTTTCTTTATTAATTCATAAAAATTATTTTTTTTGATATAGTATGTAATAAAGAAAATTTCATTTTTCATTTTTTTTTCATTTTTTTAATTTAAAGGTTTGAAAAGTCGTTAAATTTACGCAATTAAATTATAAATTTTCAGCGAATTATATATCAATGTAATCAAGCTTTCCAATAAAAAAAGCTCAAAAGCTCCGCCCAGAACAACGGAATACTTTCTTTAAAAAAAAAGAATTATCTTCATCTACATAAGATAGAAAGCTGCAGGGAAAAGCACGAAGAAAATTGCGTGGAAATGCAAATTCATTCGTGCTTTCATAATTAATGTGAACTTTTCGTGCCATTGCACATTATTGGTGAAGCTTTTACATAACAGAAAAAAAACATTATTAGTAGAAGAAGAAGAAAAAGGCAGAAAAACTTACCCTTGACCTCGACCCCCGTTCTCGCCGGCCCCGCGGTCGTAGTAGAGGAAGATGAAGTAAATCACACAGAGGGTCTGAATGTAGATATTCCCGCGAATGAGGAGGAAGAGGTAGAAGAAGAGCGCGATGAGTTCACCGAAGAGAATGAGGATCATCCATGCGGCCGCCGCGAGGGTTTCCATGCGCCGATGGAAGGGCACATTGAGTGGTGCCCATTCGATCTTCATCGCGCACGTGGCAGGAACTTTTGTTGGGGCAGGAATTGCAGGGAGTAGTGATTGATTGACGATGGGGCACACCCAGGCCGAAAAGAGCGCGCACTTCCCACACAAAAATATATATCGCGAAAAATGGGCAATAAAATGGATTTCTTATCAATTTTCTTCAATACAAAAAAGGGGGCAACGACGTGGGATTTTGAGACACTAAACTAAAGCAACGAACGACAAGCAGCAGAGTTCTTCTGCCCCGGGGAGTGGTGAACTCACCAAGCTACGGATTGATACTGCCACAGGCAAATCGAATGGGGGATTGGAAAAGTCATTTCGTTCGTCCACTGCCCGGCTTTTTCAGTTTCAGTTTTAATATATGTATGTATGTGTTAAAGAAACAAAGAAAGAAAAAAAAGCCTTCCGTGATAAGAGCTTTATCGGCGATTTGTAGAGAGAAGGCGCACCGAAGCACCCGAAGTTTCATGTCGCAGCTTCAAAATTTTGCACCAATTTTTAGCTGACTTTTTTTCCTCCTGCCACTGATAGTCGCACAATTTTATAGATTTTTGATAAATTCAATTTTTATTATGAATTCATTTTTGTTTGTCTTTTCTAATCTGTGAGATTGCAGTTATGCAATGTTTTTTCCTTTCTATGTGATCACCTTTTGCACTCTTTTGCAATTTAAATTTTTTTTATGGAATCCACAGAGATTCTTTTTTATGAGAAAAATTATTTTTATTTTATTGAGAAGATTTTTATATGATGAGAAAAATATTCTCTTAAAATTTTATTTTTCAAAGAAGAATTTATTCTGCAGAAAAGAATTTTTTCTACATAGAAAAAGATTATTTTTCAAAGATTTCTTTTTATTTCAGAAAAATTTATTTTTCAAAGAACTTTTTCTTTAACCCGGATACGCCAGTTTTTCTTTTAATTTTAAACATAACCATGGATGAACATTGTCGAAATAGTCTTTAAAAAAAAACTTAATTCTTAAGCAAAGTTCTTTTAAATCCTGTCTAGAGGTTCCCAGGGAGGTTCTTTAAACTCTTTTTTCTTTAATGAATTTTTTATTTAACATTCATAAAAGTTAAATTGCTCGTTAAATAATTTTATGATCTCAAATTAAACAAGTGCAAAATTGTCGGGAACATTAAAGTGAAGAAAACATTTGGCAAATCCGGGTTAAAAGAAATAAATTAATGGCTGGAAAATCTGAGAGTTTTAATAAAAAGTTTATTGAAGTGATGAAGATGTGAATTTTCTAGCTCTCTACAGGAATATTTCAATAGAAAGTGACGTAACAGTACAAGTTAACGTATAATGAATTTTTAAATATTATTTGTTTAAACTATAGAACTTCAATTTACAAAAAAAATCAAAGAAAAAAATCTACAAATCAAAATTTAAAAAAAATGAATGAACGACATTTTCTGAACTAAAAAGACAAAAAAACTTTCCAAGTGAAAGGATTTAACAACAACAACAAAATAAATAAGAGCAGATTTTCAAAATAAAAACTAAAGAAATATTTTTTGAAATTCAATTTATTTTATCAAAATCAATGATTAGATTATAAAAATAAAATATATTCTAAGTGGGATAATACAAATAAAGATTGTATACTAGGAACTACGGATAATACCTAAAGATAAATGAGAAAAACTTTTAAAAATAATTTTTAATTTCTTTGAAAGAACTATGATCGATTTGGATAGCTTCAGATTCTAAGACAATTTATTAAATTCTTTAAATTAGAGACTTAATTCTCAATTTTACCGCAAATTCTTTATATTGCTTAATATAAAAATAAAACATAATATCTGCGACTTTAGTGAGGTTTAAGGCTCTAGTCTGAAGAGGCTCTAACTCTCAGCTTTTCAGACATTTTTTTAGTAAAGAAAAACTAATTTTCTTAAGGCCTTTAATACCTTTGAGTGACTTAAAATGATTTTGAAAATCTTTTAGATTGCTTTAGTAGTAAAATTTTCTCAAATAAGATCAAGCAAAAATAAAGAAAATTTTCTCTTATTCCTCTTCTGTGAATTTTCTCTCTTAAATTAAAATAATTCGCCATTCCATCTCGATCTTTTGTTAAAATAAAATCCGCTGATGATGCTACATAGGTAATACAAGAATATATGTATATAACGAGAGATTAATGTATATAATGCATGTTTTCATAATTCTTTATAACTTTCTTTATTAAATCACACTCGACCAACGATTGCCAATAATCATCATTTTGTTTTTCATATATATATCTCAATTTTAAAGATAAAATATCTACAATTTTTAATATATATCCTATGCCTCGTAACCTTGTTATTTTTTTTCTAGTTCCATTTGCGAGTCCTAAAATCCTCATTATGTGTTTTTTTTGCATTAGGACTTTTTCTCTTTCTCCTAGATCATTAACCACAATATATATTTTTTAATAAAATTTTCTTTTCTACAATCGAATTTCTAATTTCTTTCTTTTTTTAATTTAATGGAATTGCTTTAATATCTTTGTTTATCTTTTTTTTTAAGAAGCCGCGCATTCGAGAAAAATTCGACTGAAAATAATTTTTCCTATGTACCCTGTTATTTACAAATATATCCTCTATGTATTTATTTTAAGCATTTAAGTAACAGCTTTTTTCTTCTTTTTTACAGCATCTCTGTGATTTATTTTTCTCTATAAGTTGTTCAATAAAATTGTTTAAAAGTTTTTTTTTCATTAAAGATTTATTTCTGCAGATCCTTCTTTTCTTTTTTTCCTATCATTCCCTCTAAAAAAAATAGTTCAATGCTCTTTCAATGTTTTCTTCTTCTTTTTGTACATTGTGGTTTTGTCGCAGATTAATTTCTTTTTAGTTTTTTTTTTCTTTTTTAAATGTACATGCATAGAAAATACGTTGATTTCAGGTGGTTCACTCGTTAACCTTCAGCGGGTTTTTGACTATTTTTTTTTATTCTTCACATTGCGGTGGAATTTTGAATTTTGTGGGCACAGGAAGAAGAAAATCTGAGGAGTGGGGGTGAATTTAATGGGGGATGGTGAGTGGGTGGTGGGTGAAAAGCTCTCTCACTTCCAAAACTACAAAACTTTCACAAATATTCAATGATGGTTAACTTGGCACGAGAAATGCAAAAATGGCTTAAACTAAAGAACTTCTATCTCAACTAGAAAAAATATTTTTTTTAACAATTTCTTTAAATTCTTTTTACAATAGTTTTTTTTATTTTTCTCAAAACATTTCTGCGGAGTTTTCACGAAATGTTCCTCTTTTATTATATTTCGCATAGTCTTTTAGTAACTTTTTTTAAATGTATATCTCATTAAATTAATAACAATATTGTAATCATTATCTTTTTTATTTTATTTAATTTTGAAGGGAATCAGTTTTAAGGGATTTTACTCATTAAATTGATAGAAATCAGATTTAAATAAAAGCTCCCTAAAATATACAAAAAAAATATTTTTTAATGTTATAATGTATTTTCCAGGTTTAATTCAAACCCTCCTTTAAGTCAAAGCTCACACCTAATTCCCTTCAAAATTAAACTCCCTTTTCTACCCTTCTTCATCGCACCATAAACCTACCTACGGCCCCAAACTACGGCAATGTAAACCCCCAATTTTTAAGTACTAATTAAGCTTTTTTTGGGAATAAAATCTTTTTAATAATATTTTTTTCTTTATCATTTCATTTTGGATTTTAGTATCTCAACACTGTGCTCTTTCCCTAAATCAATTTTCAAAAATAAAAATCAACAATTTCTCACTTTGAAACATCCTAAATATATTTTTTTACGAATTTATACAAGCAAAATAATCCTATTAGGCACTTTGGGGATGTTAGAACTAAACAAATAATCCCTTATTAAATCTCTTAATGAATTTTTTTTCATTTTCTCTTTGAGGATTTCTTGTGAAGACCAATGAACCCACCACGTGAGAGAAGAGCAAAAACCTAAACAATCAGCGTGAAAATGTTGAAAATTGATCTAGAAGAAAAGGTACGTATCGCTATATATAATCATGTGTTATTAGTTACTATTATATATATATTAAATGGATTTCATAAGAATATTTTAATTGTAAACTCCTCTTTTTTTATCGCTCAAACGCGGCCATTCGCCTAACCTACATTTATTTGATTCCTTTTCGCTCGCGCTTTCTCCATCTTTCCATGCTAAATCGCGTGCCCGTTTGGGCCAGTTTTCCTGCTTCCTTCTTTTTCAGAGTGTCCTTAATATTAGGCTAATTTATGTATATATCAGTTACTATGCTATAACACACACCCACACTGGGCTTTTCGGCTTAACCTTTGCGACTGTTCGCGTGGTAATACTTTTCGCGCATCGTCCTTTTCATTCTTAATTTTGGGGAAGTTGGAGACACCTAGACGTAGACGATGTCTGCTGCAGACAATTAGGACGCCGGCGAAGTCTGTGCGTCAGGTTGGAAGTAGTGGAGTCCGTTAACCTGCTCCCAAAAAATTCACAAAAAAGCTTTAGAATTAGGGAAGCTTTTAAAATTTAAAAAAAAGAGAGAAAAACTAACCGTCATATCGTATTCAGTGATGTAGGCGGGAATCTCGAGCTGATCCCTCGTAATGGCAGCATAGAGGTGCTCTACGCCAGGCAGGGAATGAACCTTGGCTTTGATGGCTGGTGCCATGAAGGTTGTGAACCACCATGTCATCATCTTGGTCCAGAATGTGGGGTGAACGATGTAGAAAGCCTTTAGATTTTTCTTATATCTACAAGAAAAATTCCAGAGTTAAAATTATTTTTTTCGACAACTTTTTCGTGAATTTTACTAGAAAAACGTTCAGGTGTATTAATTCTAAGTGTTCTAGCTTAACTGCTAGGTGAGATAGTTTATTTAAATTCTTAATAATAACTTGAAATCTTATTCCTTTATTTCCCGATTATTATTCTTTTAAAATAAGGCATGTGTCTTTGCTAAAATTTCGTCTATTTAGACGAATTTGACGTTATTGCTTAAAATATTGCCGGATCTTTAATTATTCTGTTACTGATTGCGTACTTCGACAACTCAGACTGAGACAGGTAAGTTTATCTAGCTTTTAGACTTTCGACGTATTTTTATTGCTTTGTTTTGTTCTTAAACATCTTGAGTCAGAACTATCATTTAGACTAAATGAATTTCATGAGAATTCCTGTAAAATAATTAAAATCATAAAGTTCTATAAACCCCTAATTATTCTAAATTCTTTACTTCAAAATAAAGTTTAATAAACAGGTGCGTGTCATTGCTAAATTTTCGTCTAATGAGACATAATTGTGTCCAAAATATTCCGCGACCTCCATGAATTTTTTTTCTTAAACAAAATCATTTATTTTAAATGTAATAAAATGAATAAAAATCAATTTTTGAAGCATGTATAAAATAAAATTGGTGCTTCCCCGGGCAAAAATAATTTATCACATGATACTCATTGGCTATTCATTACCATTTGTGCCATTCCAATTACCCAATTTTCTGCGCGCACTCCACCAAACCCATTTGGGAGCCATGAAAAATCTCTATAAATATTTATTTTTATTATTGTGCCCGTAAAAGCACAATGGGCCACCCAAATTGCACACTATGAGTACAAAATGATAAAAGAAATTGTAAAAAAAAATGAATCACAAATTGCCTGGCTCTTTTCTACTGCAGAGGGGAAATTCTTTTAGGGGTGTGTGTTTAGTAAAATTTTCCAGAAGAAAGAAATGCGTCTTTGTGGAATTTTATGAGATTATTATGTTCAGGAAATTTTTGAAAGAAAAATTAAAAGAATGTTTTTTTTCTCTATTTATCCTTTGATAAAAAAAACCTTTCAAGTTATTATCAAGGGGTGTTTAATTAACCGAATAATGGAATATTGAATACGTTTGTAAACCAGGCGTCTCCACTGCTAACTTGATAAGGATTTTTTTTTGTATTAAACTCTGCCCACCAGGCGTCTTCATCACAATATATATATTTATTTTCAAGGTAAACAAATAAAATATGAAGTTGCAATTGGAAGAATTAGGCAGCTCCATTTGCTTCTAAACAAATAGGGTTGATTTTAGGATAAAATGGAGTAGTAGCTATTAACCTGGCGCCTCCACTGTCAGCTTTAATAAATTTTTAACCAGTACTTTTATTAAAAAAACATTTTATTTAAATTTTATTCTTCAATTGACGATTTCTAAGCAAATATTTTGTTACTTAGGCACCCCTTTGTATACCTCTGCAATGTTTATTCTTAAATACCTTTGGACATAATTAAATTAATAAAATTTTAATTCTATTTTAATCTAAAAGAATTAGGAAATAAACGTTTGAATTTGATCTTTTGCCTTCGAAACTTTGAAGTTTTCTCTAAAGAAAAATCTGAAAGGGTTATAAGGGATCAATCAATGAAAAGTTTTCCTTACTTGTACGGCAATATGCTGTAGACATCTCTCAGCCAGTGGAGCGAGGGGTAGTTGTTGGAGCTGGTGAGAGTGTGGAAGTACGCGATCACGTAGTCACCCTTAACGATGGGATCGAGGAGGTAGATTAGGTACAGCATCGCCTTCTCGAGGTCCACATTCTGGGCGGGAAACCATTTGCCACAGAACACCACAACGGGTCGTCCTAGGCGATCAACACCGCTCTGGTAGAGGCACCCAATGCCCGAAACTTCCGTCAAATCTTCCGTCCTTGCACGTCGTAGCAATTTCTCATACCTACAAAGGAGAGACAAAAAGCGCATTGATAAAAATAACTTTCACCATCTCAGCAAAAATCAATTTATTTATTCATTATTGTATGAGGTGGGATAATTTGGAGAAAGGGCTCGACCTCTTGGGAATATGTAGGCCAAGGGTCACAACACAGCAATTTACTCCAAATTGACCCAATTCAACCCATCTCTCTCCCACAAACAGAAAATTCTCGAGCACGATTGCTCAACTGTATTGTTGAATATTTGATTGGAAATTGTTAAACAACAAAGACTGAAGCTAATGAGCTTTCGAATAATTCATCGGAGTCAGTATATGTAATTTATGGGGGGGGGGGAAGGGGGTATGCACTTTCATTATTCGAGGAAAAAAGCTCTCAAAGAGGGAAAATTTCTAAAGTATTTTGCAGAAGAAAATCAATTTGATTTATTCATTTTTATGGGTAATTTTATTTGTCATGGAGTCTTCAGAATCTTCTTGAGAATTTTAATCAGAAAAGCTCTATTTATAGATAAATTTTCCACTCAAAACTTAAGCACTTGAGTGGGGAATTTGAACGAAAAACTGGAAGCTCTATTAGAAACTTTGCAATAAAATGCAATTCAACTTTATTCCTTTGCAAAATATATAACTCACTGAGAAACAATTACCATAAATAGATGTGTGAATGAGTCAATTTGATACATATATTTACTGAACTTTGGCCTTGCTTACGGAAGGAGAATTGTGTTCACAGAGACATTGCTTTGAGTCACAAAATGGGATTAGTTTGTGGATTACTTTTGAGGCTTCTGTGTGAGATTCTGTGATAATTTCTTCTGGTTATATAGGAACCTTCAAAGCTTCTCAGCTTTTCCTTTTTTTTTCACACAAAACTTCTTCTTAAAACATTCATTTTAACTTGACCCAGTAAATCTTTACAAAAACATAGATCAGCTGAGAGAATTCAAATGAAAAAAAATGTATATTTATGGAAATTATTGCCTTCTCAGTTGAACAATTTTCCTCTCTTTTTCTACGGAGAATTTTCAAAACATTAACAATGAATTAGAATTTTTATTTGACTTGCACGCACCGCCGATAGTTTCTCTTCTTGTTACCGCGCGCAATCGAATGTGAAAAACGTTTTGTTGTTGTTGTTGCTTTGTATATTCTTAAAAGAATGTTAAGTATATATAGAAAACACTAGGCGACAAAATTATGTGAATTTAAATGAGCTTTGTGTTGATTTGATTAGTTTAGTGAAGATCATGCTGAAGATGCTGAAGTTTAGCCTTTTCAAAGAAGCTTTTTCATGCATATATGCGCTGTCATTGCCCATTTTGTCCCTTTAAATGTTTTAAAACGTTCGCGATAATGTTTCATAGCGAAAAACTTATCGAGGAAACTTTGTCGCGAATGTGTTGAAGCATTATGCTTAAATAAGCTCCTTTAATTAATTTAATTTGTATGTTTGAAGAAAAACTCATTCTCAGCGTTTTTTTTAAGATCATAATTTAAAAAAATATATTGAGAAAATTCATAAATATTTGAAAAATAATTCTAGAAAATTAAAAACTCAGATAAACTTTTTTTTCAGTACAAAAATCTTGCTGCCCAGTGTTGTATATTACAACACAATATATTGAAAGCTTATATATTACAAATTATTTAGTTTAGAGGTTTCTAGGGATTTTTTTTATAAATCAAATATAGAAATCAAATGGAATTCTTTTGTGGGGGAGGGGGCCTCAAAGTGGGGGCTCTCTCTCACACGGGAAGTCCCCTTCCCTTTTGTTTAAAATTGCAATGTGAATCGAATTTGTATTTCCTCTCTTTTCACACCAGACGGAATATTTATTTTCGATCATCTGTGTTTCATTTTTGTTCTACCTTCACTTCCTTCCCCACACTTTGGGTAAATATAATAATTTCTGTAGTAAATATAAAGAGGAAAATATAATTATTTTCGAATGGAAAAACAACGCGCAGATCTCGTTTTTTTTTGTGTGTGGATTTCTTGCGAGAGCGCAAATGGGATTTTTTTTTAAATAAGAAAATCATCTGACTTTTGAGGGCAAATACACGCACACTGGGAAATTCGTGTGGGCTGCGTTTTGGGTGGTTTGAAAATTTAACCTGGCCAGGAGCCAAAAAAGAAAAAGACGAATGAAAATATTCTTCAAACATGTATTAACCTCTCTTCGGGCGTCTCAATGGGTATGGCGTCGGTAACACTGACAAGATGTGAGGGTGTTGTTGATTCCGATGGCGTCGTAGACTCAAGACCCAAATCAATCGATGATTCCTCCACCATCGTCATCATTTTCACGGCTTTTCTTTTAAACTTTCTCCCTTCTTTTATCGGCTTTAGAACAGTCTTAAAAATTCTTTTAGAATGTCTTTTTCACCACAAATTCTCTATCTTTTAGTTTATTTACCCGACACACTCGTAGAGATAAATTTTCGCAAAAAAAGGTGAGGAAGTTTACTTTTCCTCACTGATTTTTCTTCTCTACAACTTCTCTTTAGCAGAATGAATCATCCGCAAATTAAAGCAAATAAAATCAAATTAACACACTTTTTTTTTCTTCTACGCTTAATCACATCCAAAATTCCCTCAACGTATAGCAAAAAATGTGTGTTTAAAAAAAATAAAAGAAGAATCTCACTTTGAGATTTTTCCTGTGTGAAATGAAGTACTTCGGTCTCACAGAAAATCTTTATCCACCTTTACGGTACGAATAGAGTCACGAAACTGACGACGAGGCTTGCCGTCTGTGAGCTTCAGCGAGCTTTTGCGCCAACTCCGTACACCACAGCTCGCCCCACCTTCCCACCCATTGCCGGCAACGAACTTCATCACCCATACTTTGGATTACCCCGTGCTTCGCGTTGTCATTTTGCAGTTAAGGATCGATGGCATAAAGTTTTCATTGCAGGTCGTCAAACAGTTAACGAATACTTCGTGGAATTATTCACGTTTTTTTTAAAGGGAAATGAAACAGAATTTTTGGCCAAAGTCAATGGGGAAATTAATTGGCAAAGCACGCAAGAAGTTACGTAGTTAGAACCCTAAAATAGACGACTTATACAAACTTTCAGAAGAAATAATGATTGGGGAAGGAAATAAAATTTACGAGAACATCGTTGGAAAGAATACGCATTTTTATGTGCAAATTAATGCAAACTCTTTTATGGGTTAGAAGCAGAGATCAGTTGAACTTTTGAGACATTTTTTAACAGTTCTTGTGGGAAAGGAATGAAAAATTAAAAAAAAATTGTTTTGTTTTGTGTTTATAAAAAAAATAAATAATTTTAAGAAAGAAATAATTTTATAGAAATATTTTGAAAGCAAATTAAAAAATTGTTATTTCGCCAAAAGCTTCAAAAGGAAAATTTAGCTTTCAATAAAAAAATAGAATTAAAGAATTTAAGCCTTTTTTTAATTCCTTTATTCCCTAAATATAAAGCTCTAATTGTAAGTTTAAAGTTTACAGAATTGCAAATTAAAGGATTTTTTTAGAAAAGCTTTATAAACATTTTCCACAATTTATTTTAATAATACTTTTTATTATTTCTTAATTTTTTTTTAATTTAACTTTTTTATACTTTCTAAAGAATCTTCCAAAATTCAGTAAAATAAATTGAATAACTTCTCAGAAAACGCTTTAAAAACTTTCTTCAAACACTAAATACATTTTCTTTATAAAATCATCTTCATAAAATCATGAAGATTCTCTCAAAAAAGAAACATTTTCAAATATAGGCAAAGAAATTTTCTCCCAACATCATGCTCATGCAGCATTAAAAGAGCTTGAAGAAATCTTTCCTTCAAATTCTTTTCATTTAATTTCCAATTTCTTTTTCTCTCTAAAGCTTCAAATTGGTAAGAAAAACTTTTCAAACTTGTTAATTTAATTGTTTACCGAAACAACTTGGTACAAAAGCCAGTCTCTTGAACTCTCTCTCTATCTGTATTATGTACAAAACTAAAAGCTAAAGAGCTGAGAGGAAAAAGAAGAAAAAAATTAGAGCCCATTTCAACGAGATACTTACAGAGTTTCCATGAGAAGAGGAAAACTATGTACATATATAGCGAGTGTTTGAAAACAAAATAAACAATATATAATCTTCTGTTATTTTTTATATTATATATTAAATGAGGGATTAATCAGGTAGCAAAAGGGGTGGAGGTGAAGGAGATTATGCGAGTTTATCGCAAAGATATTGTATGACGACGCGAGGGTGCTCTTGAGGAGACATTGCACAACATTTTGTCTCCTCTATATACCTGTACAGGTAACAACACAGTTTAATTGTTTATTTCTTGACATTTTAGACCTTTCAGTCCGACGAAGAGCGTGTCTGAGAAGAATAACAAGAGCTCACGTTAACGTGGAAAACCTCGACGGAGGAATAGAATAACCGCTAAAACAATTCGTGGTTGAAGTGCATTAAAATCACAAGAATGGATTTCCCGAGGTGGGTGAGAGAAGGTGGGGGGAGGGGTGAGCTTCCATTATGCGACGTATGACAAGAAGCTTCCACATAATCTCTTCATGAATAGAAAATATAGTAGAAAATGTTTTTTTTTATATGGAATTGAAAGCCCATTGAATCGGATGAAATGCCATGACAAGAGGAAATATTCCATGGAAACTGCGCACTTCCACGCAAGGACATCGATCCTTCGTCCTTCCCCACACCCCCTTCCCCCGCCTTAAAAAAACTATACATAATACGCTGCAATATACTAACGAACTTCAAGCCACGACTGTTGCAAAATCAATACAATTCCATGGCGTCACAGAATCACCATCAGTGACGTCATGGGGCGCTTTAATTCTGGGTCAGAGGTTGAGTGTCTCCACTATATGCCATCTTCTAATGGCCAGAGAGCGCATTTGACCTAGTAACGCTACGGGGAAAAGCGCGTAGACGAACTAGCCCCGTGCCTCCATTGATGGTGAGCAATTAGATAAAATTTTTGGGAAAAAATATTTATTTTAGCTACAAAAAATCCCTAATTTTGAGAAAATGTTTCCTTAAGGGTTTAGAGAGGACGAAGAAATGGCTGAAAAGGGTGGCAGAAGGAAAGTTTCTACACAGAAAGAGATTAAGATGGATTTTGTCTATTCTTAAATCTTCTTGTGAGTTGTTTTAAAGTTTTAAAGCTAATTTGTAGGGAAATCACCTTTGAATTATTTAACAGACAACAGTTTGTTCAAACTGATGGTGAATATTTAATTTATTTTAACCCTTTAAGGAACCTTAATTACATTATTCGTCTGCAACGTAGAAAGGAAATTTAAATTAATCTCATTTTTTTTCTTTCTATCTGTTTACTAGTAATTAATCAATTAAAAAAATGAGTTCCGAATTATTTTAGCAGCTTTTCTCTATCTATGAACAAGGGGTGCTTATCTGGCGAATATTTGGAATATTTTAGAGAATA
Organism: Lutzomyia longipalpis; assembly: GCF_024334085.1. NCBI lineage: Eukaryota > Metazoa > Arthropoda > Insecta > Diptera > Psychodidae > Lutzomyia > Lutzomyia longipalpis. Next base: position 30,268,907 of record NC_074709.1, read on the forward strand.
GAATAGAATAGATCGTCCGAATCTTGACGAATAATTCAAATTTTGATGAATAATTTGAAGATTTTCGTTCAGATAAACACCCTTTGACTATGAATGAACTATGATATAAATATAAATATAATATAATATAATATAAATATTTTTTCTTGCAAATTTTCTAGCAGTTTTCAATACAAACTACACAGTTGAATTTTTTTTTCTATTCATTCAAAAATTTTTCTTTATAAAAAGAAAGATTTCTCTTCTATATTTATCTAAAAAATTAGCCAGAGTTTCTCACAGTTTTTTTTTCGTTAATTTAATTAACAATTTTTGTGTGTGTTTATTATGCTTGTTTTCATTGAGATTGCTTCACTATCTCTCCTTCTCTGACGCCACTAATACAGCAAAAATACTACGTTGAATCTTTTCACAATCAATACCAATTGTAATGTTTCAATGAATGACCAAAAGGTAAAATCAGATAAAATCATTATCAATTTCCCGCGCGTTGCTTTCAAAAATTACCTCTTGAGGGTATAATTGAAATATTTTCGTTAATTAACGAACTGCTTGATCTACAATTCAGACAAGCGGAGCATTAATCATACTTTTCTCATTTGGGGAAAGTCCCAATGTAGGTTCAACTGCCCCCTGTTCATTTTAGGGCTAAGAAATTCAACCCCTCGTACGCTCTTACGTAATACATGGCTCGTCTATCAATAACTACAATTATTTATATTATTTCTTCCGCCTTTCTGTCCTAAATTTAGCCCATTTTTTCAACCCCCAAAAATAGAAAAAAAAACCCTCAAACAATTTTTTTAATGTTGTCTGTCTATAATTTTTCCTTTTCTCATTTTTTTCTTTTATTTGTACGCAGTCGAGGAAAAAAAAGAGCAGAGTGTATGAGCAACTGTGCTAGCAGAATAAAAGTAAAAAAAAATCGTGCTCATTGTCAGTATTCTGTCGCAGTGCAGAATCATTTGCGGGTATTATATGGTGATTAATAAAAAAGCCTTTTATTTGCATAAATGTGAGACTCTCAATAAAAGATCTCGTGAGAGATTCATTCCTTTATCTTGTTTCTTTTGTGACGAAAAGCTCATGCTCATAAGACGAGCATTTATGAGTCTCTGCAATTACTTTATGATCTTACAGGGATGATGATGAGTTGAGGGGGTGATGAGAGGGTTTTTTTGTTGGATTCTCAAATAAAGTGATAAAGAAGTTTCGGGGAAAAAAGGTGGGAAAGATCGCAAAAGATCGTGGTGATGTTTGCAATGCAAATACATGTCTATGGCTTACCTCTCTTGATGCTCTATGCCCTCCAGACCATCAGCAATGACACTCTCGTACACACCCACGCGTGGACGATCACCCAGAAGTCGCTGACGATCGAGATCACCCTTCAGGGGAACAAGGAAAAAATGTTTTGTTAATTTTTGGTTGAAAGAACGTTATTCACTATACATACAGTAAGTCCCCCGCATGCAACCAAAATTGGGTTTTAAATTATTGTAGGGAATCATTAAAGGTTCAAAATAAGCGTGGTCATTTCCCGGAAAAGCGCTGGGAAACCTACGAATTTTCCGATTTTCTGTTTAACCTATGTTGATTTATTTCTCAATTTATAGCAATCGTAGGATATTGCGATTGGTGTCAAATTAAAGCTATATTAATGCTTAATATTATATATTAAAACCATTTTCCAAAATGCACTAGAAGGTGAAAATTCGGAAAGATTTTCCGAACACGCATTTTTCTTTCGCCTCCCATTTCCACAATATTGCATGGGACCACCTGGAACATCCCTTATTTTGTAGCTTTTTTAATCCCCTTTCATTTGGTATAGCACTTGGTGGGGAAATCCACTGGGAAAACTCGCTACAGAATGATTTTCCAAAATTAAGCACATTTTCGCGTTGGAAGAAAAGAGATAAACGATTTCTCCTCTTTGATGTTTCCAGAATGTTCTAAGAATTCCCCTTGAAAAAAATTGTCCATCTCTTTTCTTCCAACGCGAAAACGTGCTTAACTTTGGAAAATCATTCTGTAGCGAGTTTTCCCAGTGGATTTCCCCACCAAGTGCTATACCAAATGAAAGGGGATTAAAAAAACTACAAAATAAGGGATGATCCAGGTGGTCCCATGCAATATTGTGGAAATGGGAGGCGAAAGAAAAATGCGTGTTCGGAAAATCTTTCCGAATTTTCACCTTCTAGTGCATTTTGGAAAATGGTTTTAATATATAATATTAAGCATTAATATAGCTTTAATTTGACGCCAATCGCAATATCCTACGATTGCTATAAATTGAGAAATAAATCAAAATAGGTTAAACAGAAAATCGGAAAATTCGTAGGTTTCCCAGCGCTTTTCCGGGAAATGACCACGCTTATTTTGAACCTTTAATGATCCCCTACAATAATTTAAAACCCAATTTTGGTTACATGCGGGGGACTTACTGTATGTATAGTGAATAACGTTCTTTGGCAAATCTTTGATATATTTTGTATTAAAAAACGTCGATTTTTTTGCACAATTTTGCCCACATTTAGTTAAAAAATTAATAATTATTTGAATATTTGTTAGACTTTGTTGTTAAAGAATATTCAAGTACAAAAGTTCTAAGATTATGTTAAAAAAAATCTCAAATTAATAAGTTCGAAAGTTGTCAAGCTAAAAATTCTTAAATTAATAGGAATATTGAGAATCTTTGAATATGTAGATCTGGAAAAAATTCAACAGCCAAAAATTATAAAAAAAACATATGAAGAGAATTTTTAGAAAACAAATTCTGTTCAAAATATTCTTTTATAGGTATTTGTTAGAATTCGTATAAATATTGTTTAGAAATTTCTCTAACTTTGCAATTTCATTAGTAAAAGTTTTGAAAATTCCTAAATTAAGTTACAAACTTTTAGAAGTTTGTTAGAAAATTCTGAGAAAGATTTTTAGCAAAATTATTGCAAAATTTGACAAAGCTTTTACAAAACTCTCAAAAACTCTTTTGCATGCGAACCTGCATTTGAGAAAAGGAATGCTGTCCTATGTTGAAGTGAGAGCCCAGACCATACCCTGAGCCACCCATTGGTCCATACTCCAAGTCCAGATCACCTCCTTCGAGATCATGGGGGCTCGTATCGGAATCATCATCAGCTGAAAAATGCAAAAAAGAAATATTAGAATTTTTGCAAAAGAAATTACAAAAAAAAAGTCCTTACTATCAAAATAAAATCCGTCATTAATCATTTTCTCCCTTTTCCCTCTCTCTCTCTCTGTTATACAACACTTTCCCGCCAAAAATCTCTCTGCCACGCAAATACCATGACTCGTGATCTTCAAGGTTGGGAGCTTTATGTAGCTTTCCGGTAAAGCCACACACGAAAAAAAAAAACAAATTCTACGCGGGGGAGATGCTTCTGTCGCTTGTTTTGGGTATATAGCCGGTTGAAAATTCCGCCTCGAAGTGATAAAATAAAATATGCGACGATAGCAAGAACCCCACACAGTGTGTTGTCGACAAGCACCAATAGACTGAAGTTTTAATCTCCCATCTCACCTCCCCCCACCTCCTCCCGCGCATTCTTGTCCATATGCAGTAAAATATGAATTTGTGTTTTTAAAGAGAAATGTTCCACTTAAGCTAATCAATGGAGTTTAAAAAGTCACTGACACCCGCACCGAAAAGGGGCTAATCAATGCAATCTATCTCGCGCCAGTCTCCCACGCTCCAAGTACCCGCTAAAAGGGCTCAAAAACATCGTGTCCCAATTTTTGAATTAATAAAAACGTAAAAGAAGAAAAAACCCAAATTGCTGCTCATCTTCTCACTACATACTACTACTACTAATTTTTGAGTTTGCAAGTCTTTGTTTATTTTAAATTGCACGAGCATTTAATTGCTTTATGGGGAATGAATTAAAAAATTTATGTATATGGAGAATTCCACACCAGCTGAGGCTTAAGACGCTCATAGAATAATTCATCGTGCAATCACGAAAGCAATATCCCCCATTGATTTGGCCTGGAAGATTGCAAAGAGCTTCTTCTCTCTCTATACACTCAAAAGCTGATGAGATAAAATTGAAAATTGGCCAAAGAGCCTATGCAGCATTATTAGGTCTGCAGTTAAGAGATAAATCAAAATTTTATGATGTACCTTTCATGTGTTTCTGACGATACCAATGACGTCTTTGAAATAAAAATTGAATTTGCTATTTGGGAAGAATTATTTGAAAGAAAACTTTTTGAACCAAAATTGCTTTTTAGGTTATTTATTAATTTTTGAGACTTTTAATTAGTTTTTGATTTTTTTTCATATTAATTAATTAATTAATCTTTAAACTGAATAAGTTTATCATAGGCCAGATAAAGACACCGGGTCATAAATAAGCAGAGACAATTGTTAAGAATGAATTTTTTTTTGGTCGAACTGGTCGAAAGTATACGATTTATGAAGCTCTAACTATGAATTTATATCTTGTATATTTCTTTCGAATTAGTGTAAAAAATGGAGTTGTTGAAAGCTTTTGAACCTTTAATACCGCTCTTTTGGTCTAAAGATATTGTCGAAAGATTAAAAAAAAATTCGATGACAAAAGTGTTTTAAAATAATGTAATAATTCTATTTACACCTAAAATTAATTTTGTTTCTCGTGCTCGAATTAAATGGTCTTAATTTTCGACAAGATTTTTTGATAACAATCTATTTTTTTGTTTATTAATAATAAACAATAATTTTGTTTATTATGAACAAATAATGAATGAAATATAATGAAATAAATTTTATTCAGTTTTGTGTACATTGAATGTTTCTAAACAAAATTGTTTAAAACTGACAAAAAGTGGTCTAAATTATGATTTCTTCCAACTTCTACATCATTCTTCTATTTGTTTAATGATTTTCAATTGAAAAAATGTAGCTATCGTTTGCTGTAATTCTTTAAATAATATTATACGATTTTAACAAAGACACACTCGTCGAATAACTAAAAAGTTTATATTTCTGACAAAAAAAAATCTCAGAGAAACATTTTGAAAAAAAAAATATTATTCAAGAAAATCCCGAATTCACTAGAATATTTTTTTTATTTAAATAATAAAAAATTAGGAAGCAAATGTACCTCAAGTTCATAATGATGCACCCCTTGTGAAAACTGAATGATCAATTGACCAACATTCTCATGCATTTTCAGGCAGATGCTGCATAATTGTTACTAATTGAATGAGCTTTGTAGGGCCTGAAGAAATTCTTTTTTTTAGGCTAAGCAACAATGAGGAATCTCAATTAAACGTCATGGCTTTGTATAGTGAAGAAGTCTTAAACTAAATAGACGCCAAAGTAAACAATACCGATAAGATTATAATGTATGATTGATACGCTTTGTTTCTTCGCACCTCATTGCATTTTATCGCTATTTCATCACAAACACACACATTTAGGAGGAAGAATTATGCATTACTTTCTTGCTTTTTTATTAAGAAAATGAGAGGAATTTCTTGAGAAAAACTAGGTCTTGAGAAGACCTTGGGTGACCTTGAGAGGTGTCTTGGATAAAATTTAACGAATTTACCCATTTTTTGCCCATTTTTAGGAGGATGAGAAGATTGTAAAATAAATAAACTCACCAGATCTTGATATTTTAGTGTCTATCACGGAAATATTGAGAGATTTCTTTGTGGATTTATCCATTGCGCACACACTTAAAAGTCCTTTTTGAACTGGGGAAAGTTTCCTTTGTAAGGGGAGAAAGGAAACGGCGTCCGTGCCGTTCGAATGCCTGCACTTCCTCACAAATTGACTAACAAATGTGAAATGAATGAGGTAGAGTTGGAAAAAAAGGGAGCAAAAAGACTAATTGTGTGTGTGTCTTCAGTGCTGCGCGTAAATATTTAATCCAAAACCATCGTATAGGGTGGAGGCTAAACTCTCGCTCAAAGAATTGCCTTTGTTGGGGCAAATTGTAAAAAAATGGTTTGCGATGGGTCACCCTGTGGCGGACCAGTGGCCGTGGTTTGCCAGCGATAAATGGCAGTAAATCGCCTGATAAGGCGCGCACAAACGGTAAATCGATTGAGCTTCAACGTAGCGAGCAAATGGCAAAAAGCCCCTCACCTCCGATCATGGCTGCGTGCTGGGGGTTGTGAATTATGCGAATCTGTCTATCGGGATACTGTGGCTCCCCCAGGATACCCCCAATGTCGCGCGGTAGCTGCCACAGGGCACTTCGTTCCTCTACGTGATTCCGTGGGAAGTACAGCGGGGCCAGCACCTCATAAATCCCGCGATCGTGTGATTCCAGGCACAGCACCACCGTCTCACTCTTGTACTGCTCCAGGAAGCGCCGTGTTGTCCGTAGGGCGATGTGAGCACCCAAATCCGGTGGGAAGTTCCTCTGAGCGGAGTAGATGACGCACAAGGCGATTGTCTTCAGTCCGTATTCGTGAGCTTTGTGCAGGACGTTCCTGAAAGAAAAAGAAGGTAAGATAATGATTCTCCACATTTAATTTACCCGCCAAAATGTTCATGCAGAAAATTGCCCCTAAAGGTAGACTCATTTCACTTGAAAAGCAATTTTCCGGAATTTCATATCAGAGATGTGAGTTATGAGCTTATTTAGATAAGAGATAAAGATTATATTTTGTTTAGACTCTTTGGGCGAAGAATGAGAAAATACTTTATATGGAATTTACCTTTAAACAATTTTAAAAGAATTTAGAGATTGTTGAAAAACAACAGGAAAACATCAAGAAAAAAAATTTAAGACTTTATTTTTAAGGATATTCCTTATCTTGGCGGCCTCCCGCTAATAAGGAAAATTTGTGTAAATCCTTAACCCTTCCTTTTCTCATTTATGTACTTGATAACCTTTGGGCAATTTTTGTCACAAACGGGGCGAATTAAGTCAATGGAATTTTCCGTGATTTGCAGTGATTTTGTACTTGAGAGATTAATTATAGTTTTTTAATTTAACTGTTTATCTGAAATTTTTGAACTGACTTTTTTGCCCCACTTTGTATTTTCTCTTCCTAAAATTTAAAACTTAAGACAAGAAATTAATCATAATCTCTAAGTTTTTTTCTTTTTAGAGCTTTTAAGACTTTTTCTTGCGAATTATTATACTACTCACAAGACAAAGAAATGCTGTAGGTAATTGAAAAAAGACAGAAAGAGAGAAGGAAAGAAAGAAAAGAACTTATCAGTCTTCAATTTATTCTTTTTCCGTCAATATGTATTTTCTTCATGAAGATACTGACTGAGTGCAATATTTATTTTACAATATTTATCCGCGTGCAGAATGCAAAATCTCTGAATAAATTCCAGTTGCATTTATAATTTATTGAGCCTGCATTTTCTTTATCTTTTATCTATCGAGATCACTGCATTAGATTTCCATCTCAGCTCTGATTTTTCTTGTTTTGAAATATTAAAATTCACAATTTGTGATTTCTTCAACATAAAATTGCATAAAATTACCCCTTTTGAATTTCAATGAATATAATTCTAATTTTATAGGTACTATTTTGCTTCCAAAGCTCATTTCTGCGGCTCATGATGAATTTGTTGGATCAATTGCACAATTGTGTTTAAAAATAAAAAGATGTCATTTGAAAAGCAATAATTCTTCCTCTTTAACAAATTCATCGAATTAAATTGCGATTCTTATCGGGATAAATGGGAAAATTGGCGGAATGGATGGGGGAATATAATAGCATGGGTAGTTGATTGTTAGCCGGTAGCGGCAATTTAATTGCATTTTGCTTCAGTTAAATCTTTTTATTTTTTTTTCATGTGAAAATTCCATTGGAAATTGCACCACTTTTGTACACGAGGAATGTGCTTTTGCGAAAGAATGGGGCAAAATGCTCTATTACGTATAAATTTCCTTTCCTGTGCCATACTGGTTGCCTTTTCTGTGCATGAATGGAAGTTTCGATTGATTTTAGAGCATTAATTGCTCAAAATTGATTCGAAAGATCTACTTTAGGGACTTTAGCCAGCACGAAGGCAAAGGAAATTGCAAGGAAATACGACAAAATGATGGAAAATTGAAGAACTTTGATACAATTTCCACTTTTTGGGACCTAAAAGTAGAAATGTATGTCCTATAGAACGATTTGCGCCCTCTAGTGTTTCTAAAACGTTCAAAAAGACGTAAAAATGAATAATTTTGAATTCTTTGCATATAATAAATTTTATATTTCATATAAACCTTTTCCCATTTGTTGGGCTTTAGAGAGAGAATCGAATTGCAAGTTAATTTGCATATCAAAGATTATTCCTAAATTGAAGTGCGGCATCCATGGAAAATCCATTGAATAAATGTGAATGGAAAATTCTTTGATCTCTGCAAATTTGTGTGGGTGTCAGGGGAAAATTAGATAATTTCATTGAGAACACCGAGTGGTACCTATATGAAGAAAAAAATAAATGATAAAACCCCCAACCACCATACATTCCCCTCTCACATTTCCACTGAACATTTTCCCACAATTTTCCCAGAATACGCAGTGCAATGAACTTCGCAAAAGCTCACCGAAGCTTCTCGAGAGAGAATTTACTTTTTTTATTTTTTGCTGCTAAAAAATCATCATGTCCTTGCACTTTGTAACCTTCATGGAAGGTTTTTTTTTTTCATATAAAAAAGAAAAAATTTCCGCAATGCAATAAAAGGTGTTTTTTGATGAACATTTTGTGCAATATTGAGAATTTTCTCATTATAATTTCCCCCCATCATTATTTTGTCGCGTGCAAAATAGCTTGTAAGCGGGTATAATTTTCTCCTCGCAAGATGCAATTAATTTATTTTGAATAATTTAATTTATGTGACGTAGGTTTTGTTATTTAATTTCCTCAAGATTATAATAGCATGGAATTATATACATTTAAAGCTCAAGAGCTTTCTGCTGAGAGAGAATTAAAAGGAAATGCATTGAGCTTTTATTGATATAGTTGGTGATAATTATATTACTTGCGATAATATGTGTTGTGGTACTAGATGGCGTGAGTTGTCTATCACAAAAAGAAGCTTTCTCTTTAAATATTAAATTACGTTGAAAAATATATAGATTCAGAAATTAAATTGGCTTTTTTAAGCAGAAAATATGTAAAGGTTTTTTCAAAGAAAATCGGTGGAAATAGTTTGTAAAAATTAATAAATCTACAAAATAATTTATTAAAAAAATTAAAAGAGAGCTCATTTAAAATTAATTCTAAATTAAATTTACGCGTCCTGTTTCTAGCTTTTAGTGATATTTGTGAATCATTCAAATTGAATAAACTCCTTTAATCATCTGTATGACTTTTTGGGTTTCTTTTAACCTTTGGAATGCGGAGGCCTTGGTAGTTACGTAGAATGCGAAGGTGGGGTCGTTGAACGACCCCAAAAAGAAGGCCAATTTTCTCCCAAACTATACAACCTGGAGTTGTCGGGTTAGTGCCTATAGATTCCTTATATAGTCCTCTTGCACCCTGCACCACAAATTGGCCGCCCTAAAATACTTAGAAGGAGATATTAGGGAAAAACATTTTTCAATCATTTTTCACAATTTCTTTTTGAGAAATTTGTCAAGAAACTGCAATTTTTTTTTCACTCTTCCCCACATTCCCCTAACTTCCCGCAACGTGATAAATGGCAATATTTCTCGAATATTCTTTATTGTTTTGCACATTTACATGCTTCTAATTATGTTTTATGTTGTTTATGCTCTAAAAAATTTTCCGCAGCATGACCGTTACACCAATTTTTGAATTCCCTTCTTCTACATTTTCCTTAATAACTTTTCTTGTGGTGGTCGGATTGAGCTGAAATTTTTACACAACCTCCTCAGATAACCAAGGAACTTATTTCCAAAAGATGGGAATGGTATCTTTTATATTTATGGAGATATAACACGAAATATAGCGCTGGGGTCGTTCAACGACCCCGCTCCGCATTCCAAGGGTTAAATCTATGTTATTTTCTCTCTTGAAATTAAGTTCATTTAATTTTAATTATTTAATTTAAAAAAATAAAATGAAGCTTTAAATTTTAAAAATGTTTTTTAAACGAATGGATAAAAAAAAACTACCAAAATTTATTAAAATTGAAAGGGAAATTTAAATGAATTTTAAAATATTGAAAATTAATTTGCAATTTTTTACCGAAAATTAATTATTTGCAACAAATCAATTAAATGCGCGGATTTCGTTACAAAGTGCAACGAAAATACCTACTCCTGAATGTACCTACAATGTATGTAAAGTATATAACTTCCGTGTATTAAGTGGGTCAACTTACGACGTCACACGGAATTTATTTTCCATTTTTCTCCCATTTATCGTTCCCTCGTTGCACAAAATATCATCACGTTTGACGTCACTTTGCCTGGGAATTCCCAAGAAAACTCTTTGGATGTGCATTTTCACCCGGAAATCGTCACATGGGATGCACATAAGCGCATAGAATTATGTATTATACATATTATATGTTGCACATGGGATGAGCCAATGTGGTCAGTGTGGGATAAATATTTGCAATGGGTGGGTGGGAGGCGACTCACCTGTAGCAGAGATGAAGTGTATTCTCAGCTGCAGTTTTGTACTTGTCACTGTAAATGGGTCCCACGGTGTGGATGACGTACTTGGCGGGCAAACTGTAGCCCTTTGTGAGGCGCACTTCACCTGTCCGGCAGTACTTAATGTCCTGCTGCACGGCTACACGGAGTTCGGGTCCAGCACGCCCAAGGATGCGGTCAGAAATTGAATTTCTCTCCGTTAGTGTTTCATCCGTTGTATTTGTAATGGCATCCACTTTCAGCAGTGAGATATCACCATCCCTTCAGAGCCAAGCAGCAGCAACCACGTGGGGGAGGGCAATGAAGCGGGAAAAAATAGAAAGACACAAACAGAGAGAATCCATTAGAACCACCGACCTATTGAGCAATGAAATGCCAACTGAAAAAAATGGAAGAAAATGCGAGGAAAAAAAAACTTTAAAGGAAAATAAAATATTTTGAGGTGTGAAAATGAAGCCCCTTCTCCAACTGTTAGTACGAGACCTCCCACAATATTCTGAATCATTCGTATAGTTTATCAGCAGCAGCAGCACAAATACATCTCATGGCTGAGATTGAGCTGCATTTGTTGATTCACCCACCAAAGTGCAACACTTCCTATATTTCAAAATAGTTTGCATGTATTTTGCATTTATTTAAACTTCTATCATTGCCAGATTATGGCTTTGGCAATAAAATCAATAAATTGAATTTTAAATTTGTAAAAATTTGATTTTAGAATTATCTTTTCATTGATATTCGGTCATGATTCAGGGGAATCAAGAGAATTTTGCCTTTTATGAGGAAGCCTATTGTTGTAATTAATTTAATAATCTTTCATGATGATTTAGAGGCCTGAAGAAAGTCTTAATCATTCACGATATTTCGTTCTGAAAATTATTTAAAGAATGATCATAACTATGATTCAATTGTACAAAATTATTTTCATTTAATCATTGATTTTTTACAAATAAAATATAGATCAATCAAAAAGCGTTTAATTAAATAACTATCAAGCTTTAAGCTTAAACCAGTTTATACCAAAAAAAATAATTTTTCATTAATTCAGAGCTTTCTCCTGACGTCTTTGATGAAGAAAAGCGTCCAAAGAATTTATTCAATTAATAAGAAAGTAAATAAACTTCTAAGCTAATTCTTCATTCCTCATTTCTTCACCTCAACATGTGTGTGGGTGTGTGATGAATTAAACTAAACCGTGTGCCCTAAAAATATCATAAACTGAATTATTTATTCATTTTATTGATTTACAAATTCCAACAGAAATTATCAACACCTTCTTGTGTGTTTCTCTTGTTCATATTCAAGAGCAGGTGATGTCGGCCTGGTTTGGGAACATTGACACGGGATCTGTGTCAAAGATTAAATTATATATTGTTTTGTTTATTAATCAAAAGCTCTTTTTTGGTGACAAAATCCCCAAAAAAAACCATAAAAAGCACAAAAGCTCTTCGATATGTGTTTTGTTGAAAAACCGTCAAAAACAATGCGGAAATATTCATAAAACAATTTAAAAAATCGAGAGACATGAAGGTTCCAGAGGTGAATGAGGTAGAGAGGGAGGTGGGGAGGGGTGAATATGAGAAAAAAAGCTTTCATAGAGTTGAGAGAAAAAAAAGAATTAATCAACTGGCACGAATCGATGAATGAAGGCTGAATTGTTGGGTATATATTAAGTCTTACATAGGATGGCAATGTTGAGGGGGGGGGGGGAATATTATGCAAAATGCTATGTGTATATCGCAGAATGGGAGCTCATCTCAATCTGCTGCATTGGTAACGCGTTCTCTGTGCAAGAGATAATTTTCAATTAACATGTAATTATGACAAATTCACCTTGAAACTCAATTTGGGACAACAAAATGAGAGACATTGCGCGCAATGTTTTAGGAGCAAATATTTAGCAGATATTTGGACTAAAATAAATTTAATAAACAAAATAAAGCAATAAAGCTTTTGGGGGCACAAGAACCAACACAAGAAAATAGAAAGAAAAAATTGTGATGTGGATGTAGGGGAGAAAAAAAATCCAATAAAAAATTTTGATGAGAATTTTTTCTTGATAAATTTGTGAGAGGAGAGCTTTTTCTTGAAAGCTCCTTGAATTTTCATTATTTTTTTGGGCTTTACCACAGAATAAGGCGCTCATTGATGTGTTGGACATGAGGGAAGGGGCTGAGCTTGTGACGTGGCTGATCCACAATGCCTGAGTAGTCGGTTGGTCGGTGCGAATGCATTTGCCGTTGACCCCACCGTGGAAGCGAGGATAGTGAGATAAACTGGCTGAGTTCGCCGATTGTTGGTACAGCAAAGCTCTCAAGTGTAGCCTCGTAGACGAGCCTCATGGTCCGTCGTTTTCTTTAATCTTCCTTGTGCCTTGTCACAAAATCTCTCTGCAATAGGATGGATGGAATATGATGGTGCTAGCAACATCCTTTTTATCCACAAAATCCCTTACTCTACATACAAAAAAATACTTCTGAGGTAATCCCCATTTTGTACGACATCCTACACACACACACACCGAAAGCACATTGATACGCCCATTCAAACATTAAGGAAATTTTGTAGCTTCAATGGGATTTTCCAGAAAGGTTCCCTTTTCAACCTCCTTCTTCCTTCCCAAAAATATCCTTTGAAATCAATAAATTTAATTTTTGCAAAGAGAATTTTTAAGCTTTTCTGCGATAGTTTTTAAAATTATTTATAAAAGAAAGATTTTGATTAAAATTTTTAATCATGTTCTAAGCATAGCAAAGAACCTACTAAGAACTTTAAGAAAAATTAAGCTTAAAGCTCAATCAGAATCTATTATCTTCTAGAAAGGGTTTGAAGGATTTATAAAAGCTCTCTGCTAAAGCTCATAGAACCTTCAGAATATGTTCTAAGCATATTAAAGAACCCACTAAGAATTTTAAAAATAGAGCTTAAAGCTCAATCAGAATCTATTATCTTCTAAGATCTTCTAGAAGGGAGTTGAAGGATTTACAGAAGCTCTCTGCAAAAGCTCATGATCTATATACCTACATAATATAACAAATTAATACCCATAGAACCTTCTGAATATTACGTTGTTGAAGAATAAATCAATAGGAATTGTTCGTAATGTTGCAAAATAAGGGAGACATTGTTATATTATTTCACAATTTACGACAGAGATACAGAGCAACAACATTCATGCATTTATAAAGCTCCCAAAATCCCAAGGAAGGCGGGCGGGGGAATGGGTGCATTTCCGACAATATATACATACATTTTGCGACAACAACAAGGCTCTTGCTGAATTTATACATTATCAAAATGCTCTGTGTATTTGAACAACCAATTGAGACATTAAGCTGACTGAGTGAGGTGGAGTGGAAAATTCTCTACTATACATATCTTAAAGCTCAACTTCCGCATATATATATTACATTGTGTGAAGTGGGGTGGAAAATATATATATTTACATACATTTTGCTATAATAAATTAAAGTCAAAATTAAATTAAAAGATAAAATTATTAATTGCTTTTGAGTGATAAATAATAACGTAATTTTCTGCAAATTATCGCCATCTAGTGGGAATTTTCCCCTCCGTATTGCTGGAACATTGGCAATTTGACCTTTAGTCGTTGAAATGAAGCATAAAAGAGAGGTAAGTAGAGGAATTTGATCCACCTGGTGATTCAGCAAAATCACAAATGTATACAAAATCAATTTACTTAAATATAATTCTCGGAAATCATTTCTTGTTATAAGAAAAATCCGCAGTTTTAGCATCACATGGGGCGGAAAAATTAGCAAAACTCCTCTCCCACCCACACACACAGTGATGACCACTTTGTGCAAAAATTCTTCTACTTACAACGACGAGAGAATGGCAAAAGTGATAATGGAATTATGGCTAAATGAGGAAGACATATCCATTTCCCAGCAATTGGTGGGTCTTCCGCTCTTGGGGAGGTCACCCCTCCCTCACCTACGGAAGCCCGGCATATCTCTCTGGTACTTCCCACGTGATTCTTTTTTTTTTGTTGCTCACCCCTCGGGGGTAGTTTTTTTGTCCATTCCTTCTTTCAGGAAATATAAACACCGCACGCCTCGTGACTCAAAAAGAATAAATTCATCGTCCATTGAATTTTCCACGTGGTGTCCGATCGATTTCCAAACGGATTTATTTATGGCAAATAAAAAACGTCATTCAGTACTTTTTAATCTGAGCCCCACCTAAATTTAGATCAGTCGTGGGTTGGCACGCTGCGGAATTGTCGCGTACCGGAGGGGGTGTCTCTCCACTCCCTATACTTTGCGCCATATCCGACATACATTGACCACGGAACCGCATTATTCATTTATGGATGGTTTGGCGCAGGGAGAAACAGATAAAATTGCAGTGATATTTCCATAACCGTCACATTGAATGGCTTCGCGGTGAAAGAAATTGATTTACCAATAAAGAAATTCTTTAAATAATGTGAAGGAATAATGAAGGAGTCAAAAGGAGTCTATTCACTGAGGGGATTGAATAAATAATTTATGAAAAATTAAAAGTCAAAAAAATAGTTTAGATAATTGGTAAAATGTTCAGGAGAATTTAAAGAAAGTTTTAATTCTTTTTTTTTTAAAGGATGTTTATTGAGCACCAGGCGTCCCCACTGCTTTTCATACAAGCAAGTGGAGACGCCAGGTTAGATTTATTAGATTAATTTTGGCGTCGAATAAGAATATCTTATACGGCTTGTATTCACCTTTATCCAACTAATTTATTATTTTATAATGGAACAAATAAATAGGGGAGACCGGGGTTACAAAAGTCACTTTTAAGGGTATAGAAAAAGCTCAAAATATTATATTTCCCAAACAGATAAAGCGAAATGTATAGCTCATTTCTTTAGGTTTACTGCCCTATAACTCTTTCTCGGATCATTTTGTTCTATCTAGCTAGAAAATATGATATTTTTGGCTTTTTCCAAACCCTTAAGTCCCTTAAGTGACTTTATTAGCCCCGTCCTACCCTATTAAAGAAAAGGAATAAAATAAATTTTCGTGCTTAAAATAAACGTGATTTAGTCTATCAGTTCTATGCAAACTTACACGAATGTCACGATTATTCATAAACCACGATTATTCTGTTAAACCAACGTAGCAATAGTTTAGTATAAATGGCTAAAAAATTGTCGAAATGATAGTTTTGGTTTAATCATGGCCTGGATTAGAGGCCTAGTGAGTGTTAAGAAGTTTCTACTTCTCTTTGTTCTTCTGCAGTTGATTGGTAATTTTATGTAGTTAATTTTTAAGTGACTTCTAAAGCTTTTAAATTTTGTGCTAATCAAAGTATTGGATTAATTTATTAGATAGTTTTTTGTGTAGATTCAAGTTGGACTTAAATGAATTAAAGTTGAAGATCTGGCTTAAGAATTTAGTGAAGAATTCTTTTTAAAATTTAAATTTAATCCTTTAGATTACGTTCTAGATATCAAAAAGTTTGAAATCTTTTTCACGAATCAGTTTTAATAAATTCTTTGTTTTTTAATCGAGTCATTTCAAAGTCTGTCTTAACTAAAAAAAAACTTTCAGTTATTTATTTTTTTTCTTTTTCTCAATAGCCTTCAGATAAAGAACCACATTTTTTTTAAAAGGATTTAAAAAAAAATCAAAAGACAAACTTCGCTAATAATTGTTTTAAAAAAATTCTAACGTCTTTCCTTGCAGCCTTTTCAGTTGCGGGCAATACGAGCAAGAAAAGTCCAGCTAAAACCACAAAAGGCTACAAGCAGGGGTACAATATGGGTTACTCTAAAGACTACAACTATGGAAAAGGTACAAAGAGTGCAATGAGTTACAACAGCGGCTACAAAGGCTACAAAAAGGGCTCTCAGTGGTACAATAAAGACTATCCTAATAAGGGTTACAATTACGGTAGGAGATTCCGTTTAAGAAAAGATTTTCTACAAAATCAATTCCATATAATTTATTTAAAATAAAATTATGAAATTTTATTAAAAAAAAACATTTCCAGGTTATTATGACGATGAGGACATGGGATGGGGATGGGGTATGGAGGGCAGTGGAGGCTATTCCAACAAGAAGGACTATGGATGGAAGAAGAACTCGAGTAACATGAAATATATAAAACCGAAAAAGACAAGTGGATCATCTTCAGGCTCAGGCACGAACTCAGGGTCAAATTCAGGCTCAAATTCAGGTTCGAATTCAGGTTCGAATTCAGGTGAAGAAAACTCAAAACTCCAAGATGATGTTTAAAAAAGATTTTTAATTTAAATTTCATTAACAGGCAGCGGATCGAGTAACCCATTAACCGATGTCATAAATGCATTAGTTGGTGCGCTTGGAAATGCAGCCTCTGGTTAAGAAAAATAACTGAATTTCTCTGTATTTAAACTCAATTTTTCTGAAATAAATTGAAAGGAAATTGCAATGCTAACACCCAAGAACTTTAAATTTTGATTTTTCTTCCTTTTATTCTTGTTTCATTTTCCCATTTAAATTTCTTTGTTCCCCTGAATGTTTTTGCACGAATTCTTGCACGAGCTGGCAATATTAGGAAATAAAAGTTTTTTTTGAATAAAAAAAAAACAGCCTAACAACAAATTTAAAAAAATATTGCATAGTGACAAAAAGAAACGTGATTTGAGTATGTGACGTTTGCATTGGAATCCATCTATTACAGAATTTCTTAGCTTTAAAGTTGTGCTAGAGATGCCCCTGAAAAATTACTTAACTTAAGCATTTTTTTTTTGCAATAAAACATAAATTAATTTGCATGTGGAGGCAATCACTAACTGCTTCATTTCCAAATGACAATCCCATAAAAATCCAATACAATGTTCTTCATTGTTAATGGCATGAATAACCTTCTTCACTTTTGGCGTCAATAAGCTCATAAAGACTCGCTCACAGTTGACTGAGGATTTATTGTTTGAGCAAAAGATCGTCGATAGAAGAATTTTTTTATGGAGATTTTCTTTTGGATTTGCAAGAGTTGAAAGAACTTTTATATTGAGATTTATTTTTGATAATCTATGAAATAGAATTAAAGGAAAAGTCAGAAAACAATAAATAAAATAATAAACAATATAAAAATTATCCTATAAAGCCCGAAGATGTAAAATACCTGACAATGAGATACCAATTGTCATAGCCAGGTACTACGATTCAGAACTTATGGGGTGGGTCCGTCCGTACGACCCCATGGCCCACGAGCAACTGAGCCAACCGTACTACGGTGGTTGGGAGAGAGAGTCACCTCAAGACTCTCGCCAACCCCACACACATAAGCCAATCTGTCCTATACCATGACAGTTAGTACCAGCGGTACTACATTCGGCCATTCCTGACTTTTGTGACGTCCTCGGCACAAGCTAGGAAAAGCAAGACAGATTGACCGAATTTTCCCGTGATTTTCGACCAGTATACATCGCAGTGAATGCGATAACAACTGCGGTCCTGTGTATAGAATACAAGTCTACATTAGACAACTACTCTATGCACAAACTGAAAATCATATCCAAGTGTTCCTAATGGAACTTCTCCCAACCAGTATACTTCGCAATTAATGCGATAACAACTGGGTTTATGTGTTCTAGAGTGCAAGCCCGGCACAGTGGACAACAACTCTATAGACAACTGGAAGAATATCAAATTGTTCCTAATGGAACCGTACCTGGTAGTCCAAGTACACAGGGGTTCTGTTTGATTTAGTACGCCAGTGCACTTGACACAAAATCATCACACCCATGAACCTACAGAAGGTTCTCTCAACATAGCCTTCGCCATGTTACTTGTTTCTCATGGAACATGTCTAGACTTAGCTTATACAGTTCCAGGAACCATAAGCTCGTTCCATAGAGACTAGTGTCTCCGAGAAACCATTCGCCGTATGACTAACTATCAAGAACCTTGGACCTTAACCTTGGATTGATGTTAACCAATACGACACTTCAGGTTTTCAACGTAACAGGCCCACCATGCAAGCATGATGCCTCTCCGCGAAAACCTCCTTGTCATGCTTTATCTATACCAGTAGCATTTACTCACAGACTCATGATTTTGTCTACATCACGGCATGACCAATTGATTGTATTCATATCCAAGGATATATAACTCTCGATATCATCCGATCAACGAAGACTCATGATTGTTGTCTTTAGTATCAACTGGTTACCTAGATACATGACCTGAATGTCTTGTCTAGCTTACAATGCGTCCATTGATCGCCCAGACCTACATTCCAATTCATCCATTCTACCATATCTATTGAGACATCAGGTTTATACCTTACCTCATCATAATGGTTCTATGGATGCTTGAAGAGCCAGTTTATCACAGTATTTCTACTGATCACATAAACATAGTGAATTGCTCTTCCATGTGCTCAGGCACATTTCTCTTCTCCTGATACCTTCCTATGCGAAACAATAAGTCCAGAAAACTTCCCTTCGCCCAGATATCCTCAAATGCTATGGAAAGCATTGCTCAGAAGAGAATCTATACTTATGGCCCAAAGCCACTTAACAGTTTCACCCTCATTTTGAGCACTAATTTATGCTTCACAGTGAAACCACTCCTCTATGTACACAAGCACAACACTTTTCTCTCTGATACCCCATTGTGAACCAAAACAATAAAATCAGAAAACTTCTTCTCCGGTATCCAGTGCTTTAGTAACATTGATCCGAGGAGAATCACTACACCTCACTTTACGTCTCCTATCAGCTTTTTCCTCCTTGTCACGCTATCTTTCACATGCCTCTCGGCATACTTCGACCTTGTGGAACCGCTGACTCTGTAGACGTATCCGAGACTTTTCCCGATAATTTCTTATCTACATTGCTGCCTATTCTGGCATGCCAGTGCATTCCATCAGAAATTCTAAAGATTCCTCCCTAGATTTTTACGTGCGCTGACACTCCTATTGGATGAATCTTCCATCAATCAGACTTGGACTGATTATTTCTGCAACACATGGCTTGTAGATAAATCCTTTCTCCTCTTTTCCATGGCATTAGATACTTTCTATAGCACCTCCTTGCTTTACCATGTGTTAGAAGCCAATTACCGCTCCGCAATCATCCAATCTCTGGCTAGATGATTCCCAGTTCCTCGGCTGTGCTTCCAGTCTTCAAGAACTTTCTCTTCAATTCTAGAGCCTTATTCCAGTCATTTCTTCATAGTATCGCAGGCTCACTAATACAAATCCTTGAACTATTCTTCGGAAGATATTCCTTGAACTGGTTCTGTGCGGTTTTCTTCCAGGAAGTCTCGATCTTCTTCGCAAATCCTCCCTTCTTCTTCAGTATTCCATGGATAACACTCTTTATTGTTTCCTTCTAACTCTCCGTCGGCCATCTCCAAGCACAATTTAACCTTTCCCGGATTCGTAAGGTCCGCTTGATCTTTGCCCCAAATGTCTAGAATTCTAGAGAGCCTCTTTGGTGCGCTTCTCCGGTTGTTTTGGTACAACCGCTGTGCAATGCTTATGCTCCACTATAATAAGCCGTCACACTCTTAAAGCCCAACACCTAACTCTTCCTACATTTTACTGAATAATTCTTTAATAGTTCATTCTATCTTGGTGTACAGAGACAACGAACCGTCGAACTCCTATCCCTTCGTGGAATCCACAAATTCCCTTTCCTCCGGCTTGATCCGTGTTCATCGTCAAGACCCGATTCAATAATGGGGAACTGTTAGATTTAGAAATCCTTATTCGTCACCATTTTTAATGGAAGATTCTTCTACAACGTAGCCCTGACTGGAAACCGAACATCTTAGCAGAAAATTCAATCGCCAGTAGCTACACTTCCTTGCTGTCGTTCATCTTCAGCAAATTTTAAGGTCACAGTCTGTCAAGACGAATGTTGTATTTACTTATTTTTTTCCAACTTACCACACTTCCAAATGGTCTCTCCATTGTGCTCTCTGAGAACACAATCCTTGACCCTCACTTCCTTCCTGAATTACGTTAACACATTATCAGGTAACATCTCCGGACAGCTGTCTTAGGACACTCTGGAATACTCTTGAATCAGGAGACTTTCAGTTGCCTCACTTCCTTTTGTGACTCTATTGCTCCCCAGAATATAGTCCATCCAGTCCTAAATTCTATCCGAAATCGCATGGGTAGTGGCCTAGGATAACTAATCCTTTCCAATTCGATTTATCCTTGACAACAGATGCACTTGATTCACAAAACTTGTCGTCTAAGTCCCTCCGCCATTGACTGAATCCTCACTGGCAGAACTTCTTGAGACATGTTTCCACGACGCAGCCTTAGACTATCCTAATTTTCCTTCCAGGAATCCATCTTCTTGATAGACACCTCAACCGCGTCTGTGTAGACACTTCGTCGTTTCTGTTCATTCTCAGTAGATGTGAATCTTGAACTGTTGATAAAAACGTTCCACTAATCTCCCTTTGTCCTTAACAAAAGCTTCCCAATGGTAACATACGTAGTACGAGAACACAATCCTTGCTGGACCATTGCTTTAGAAAGGTTATCTTGCGGTGATTCTCTGAACTACTACTTATATTGCGACTTAAGTAAAATATAGGAAGTCCTCACGACTCAACTTGTCCCTGACCACAGCTCTTGACAGCTTCTCAACTTTCATTGTATGAGTGATCTTCATTTGATTCCCCATTGCATGGATTTTCACAGCAGAAGATAAGAAATCTTTGATATTTAACTTCCTCACTACTCCAATTGCTGCTGCATCTGATTCTGTATTCTGTTTTCGAGTTTTCCTGAGACCATCCTTGGTTAACTTGAATGTTTTACCATGATCCGTGACACTCACACTGATCCACTCCACTAATGGCCTGTTCTGACATATATGATCAAAAAATAAGACGTTTCTCTCAGAGTTAACTATATCCATCCATTCTGAAATTCTCATAATCAAAGATTGTCTTTCTCCTTCCTTATATAAAAGAACAATCTCATGACTAGCTTATTAACTTAAATTTCAGCACATAATTAACTCTTACGTCTCATTTCTATCGGCCAAATTCCTCAACTATTCTCCCTCCTTTTTTTTTTTAAGAAGTGTTCAATTGGTCTCATGACGATTGTTTGACATCTGTCCGCCCTTTTGACTACTCTTTTCCAAACAATCCTTTCCCGTGTCTGCGTTTCCATTGCTATTGTCGGTTGCACCGTGGTGACAATTTCCCCGTGACTACCACTACTGCTAAAGCTTTCAATTAAATACTTCACCTTGCAGTATTTTCTTGTCACAACACCACCACCATTTTTGACTTTTCATATTTTCACTGAACTCATTCGTGAAAATATAGAAAATAGTAAACTGACATTGCAACAACATTCAAAATGACACTTTTTTTTTTGGAATTTTCAAAAATTTTCTAAGCGGACATACTGCCCGAAAATTGTAACCGATTCCTCCTTATTCTTTATGATGCATAAGAATTGGGCTACAAATCTTTTTTTTTTGTTTTTGTTTTATCCATCTCCTTTGAAAATTTCACTTGTCTTGAATTTAATTTTCAAGGAATTCTTAATCCTCTTTTTTTTCACTGCCTTTACATCTGAACTTTTCATTCATTTTTTTTTTAATAACTTTAAAATTTCATTAAATTTTCATTTTCATAAAATTTTCTTTATTTATAATTTTTGGAAAATTCATTACATTTCAATTTCAAGAAAATTTCAATAAACTTTCCATTCTGGAAAATTTCAATCCATTTTCCATTATAGAAAATTCCAATTCATTTTAATTTCCTTGGAAAATTCTTCTCAAATTAATTTCAGAAAATTTTAGCATTCCCAATGAAAGGACCTCATGCGCTTGATATGGGCGAAGTACCTAATTGAAGGAAACGCAGAAAACAATTTTAACCTACCCAGTCTTGTAGGGAATCAAAAAAGGATAAAGAATCGCCAAAAATATTCACCTTTTTCCACTGGGGTCACAGAGAAAAAAGACAATAAAGTTTTGTAAAAATTCAAAAAAATTGGCCGCCATTCGCCATTTTGTTCATTTCAATGCATGAATCATATGTTTCAATGCTTCATCATGAGCTTGACAATGACAGTTTGACATTTCATTTATTTTTTTTGGGAGAAAATAAAAAAATGCGTATTTTTTAGTTTAATTATCGTAGTAAATGTGTTTTACGTGTTGTTCGAGAGTGATTTTTATGCCTGAATACCTGAAGGATGAATTCCCGCACAGCTTGTGACCGTCTCAGCGAGCACATCATTGGTCGTGGAAAAGGTCTTGGGAAAGGTGGTGCCAAGAAACATCGTAAGGTTTTGCGTGACAACATCCAGGGAATCACAAAACCAGCAATCCATCGTCTTGTCCGTCGTGGTGGTGTGAAACGCAAAGGATTCCAGGGCAGAGGATCTCTCAATTCGTGAAAAAGCCATCTTCAAGACGATCCACGACCAATGTTTTTGGATTGCTTTGTTTTGTAACGAGAGATGTGCTCGCTGAGACGGTCACAAGCTGTGCGGGAATTCATCCTTCAGGTATTCAGATATAAAAATCATTCTTGAACAACACGTAAAACACATTTACCACGATAATTAAACTAAAAAATACGCAATTCTTTTTATTTTCTCCCAAAAAAAAATAAACGAAATGTCAAACTGTCATCGACAAGCTCATATTGACGAAGCATTGAAACATATGATTCATGCATTGAAATGAACAAAATGGCGAATGGCGGTCAATTTTTTTGAATTTTTACAAGACTTTATTGCCTATTTTCGTTGTGACCCCAGTGGAAAATGGTGAATATTTTTGGCGATTCTTTATCCTTTTTTGTTTCCCTACAAGACTGTGTGGGTTAAAATTGTTTTCTGCGTTTCCTTCAATTAGGTACTTCGCCCATATCAAGCGCATGGGCTCCTTTTTAATCATCTATATTATTCCTTATTGTAAGGCCACAAGGAACTTTTCCTTGATTTACTAAAACTTCAAATATTCATGAAAATAATTAAACTTTCAAAAATGTGAAATCCGAATTTATTTACTTTTTTTTTCAGATTTAGTGAAATTTTTAAATTCATTATGAAATTTTCAACCATAATGGAATTTAATTTCCAATTCTTATGCAATCTTTCAGCCCCAACATGTAAAACAATACATTTTACACCGCAGAAATAAAACAACAAGTTTCTCTTTTTATTTCATTTTTTTTTGCTGAAAGAAAATTGCAATTTATGTTAAGTTGCCTAAGAATTTAAACCCTTGAAATTTTCATCAAAATCCTTTTTTTTTCATCATTTCAAATTTCATGAAATTTGCATGAAAATTTCAACCTTTTCCTACATAATTTCTATGCAACTCGAGACTCATTAAACTGTGGTTTCATCTGAGAGATAATTTTTCCACTCAGTCTCATACCAAACAAATTAAACAAGGAATAATTTTCATATTTTATTCCCTAAATCCTGTAAGGAAATCTTACAGTTATCATTCTCTTAAATTTAACATATTACACAATACATAACATAATTTTCATCATTAAGAGAATATCAGGGGGTTGAAAAGCGCTTTTCAGGGTTAACCATAAAAATAAAATTCATCAATGTCAGGAAAACCAATTCGGAGAATACCACACTCCGAATAAAAGAAAATACTTGCAATTTTCCATTTAATTTTTTTTTCCACGCATGCCTTTTGTGCATGCACTCCTTTTGCTGCATCCTGTGCTCACGCCCCCCGCAGCCAAATTCAGCTTCCTTGTTTCATGCGTGTGACGCTGCCGCCGATGAACACGATGACTTCGTTGGTGTGTGTGTGTTGCTGGTGGCCTCGATGACGTTGCCGCTCAGCCGCTAACGCTGCTGCTCACACACACACACATACTTGCCATGCCTGCACGCGCCGCTTCACACACTTTTGCGTAAGAAAATCCCGCATGAAAATGTCAGAATTTTCCACTCGCGGTCAGCTTTTCCAGCTGTAAAACCGTTTCCCGCACTTCAGGAAAATGTGACGCGAGTTCCCATGCCCCGAAAAAGCCCCACGAAGGACTTTTTTCCCCTCCATTTCGCGACGAACACGTCACGACATGTCAAAATGGCATGTATTTCCGCACGATTTTCACGACTTTCCGACGCGTTTTCACACAAAACGGCACTTTTCCCGCCGAGGAAAACCATAAAAGGCACTCACGGGTGCCACAACTCGAGTTTTCACGCCGCTAAAGTCCCGTTACGATGGACTTTTTCCGCGAATTCCACATGGTGACGTCGAAGTGACGCCATGGAATTTTTCACTCGCGAATTTTACCTTTACTAACACTTCTCGCACGTACCACTTCCGCGAACGTTATTTTTGGGCTGATCCCACTTCTGAATTGTAAAATACCTGACAATGAGATACCAATTGTCATAGCCAGGTACTACGATTCAGAACTTATGGGGTGGGTCCGTCCGTACGACCCCATGGCCCACGAGCAACTGAGCCAACCGTACTACGGTGGTTGGGAGAGAGAGTCACCTCAAGACTCTCGCCAACCCCACACACATAAGCCAATCTGTCCTATACCATGACAGTTAGTACCAGCGGTACTACAAAGATAATCAAAAAGTTTGTCAAAACGTCGCTGGGAAACATCAAAGGGATGACTTATTTTCTTTTTTACAGCAACAAGTGCTTTATCAATGTTTTAGCACAGTTTGAAAGAATATCTCCAGGCGGGAAAATCAAAAACCTTAAACGTATGTTTCAAAGTTTATGGAAAACTCAATTATAGACTGCAAATAATCGTGATTGAGTCTATCAGTTCGATGCAATCTTGCACGAATCTCACGTTTATTTTAAGCTACGATTATTCGCTTTACCGACGTAGCAATAATTTCGTATAAATGACTAAAAATTCAGACCAGAGGATAGTTTTGGATTAACCATGGCTTGTATTGTGGATCTGCTTAAAGTTAAGAAGTTTCTACTTCTCTTTGTTCTTCTGCAGTTGATTGGTAATATTGTGGAGTTAATTTTTGAAGTGATTTTTGTGGATTAAAGCTTCAAAGAGCTTAAAAAGCTTTAAAGATTTGTTTGAAGCACAATGATGGATTGAATTGGAACAGCTGGATTATTTTAAATAATTCAGATATTTTTTCCAAAAAAAATTCTTAAGCTTTAGAGTTAAAGTGAAACAAAATAATGGGGAAATCATCTTCTAGATGGATCCCGATTTCTCCACGTTAACAAGTTTTTTTTTGTATTGATTGTTCGAAAGGACTTTTTTTCATTTAAAATACACGACTGACAAAGAAAATCTTGCAGAAGTTCTTAGTTATTGAATTAAAAAAAAACCAAAAGTTTCTTTAAGATTTTGCTCTAATTTTGAATGAAAGATCTTCTTTTAACTATTTGATTTTCTGTTAATAATATTATGTGAGCCTCAAAGTCATCTTTGTACGAATTCTACATGAAATTTTTATTTTCAGCCTTTACAATTGCTGGAAAGTTAAACTATGGCAAATACGGAGGTAAGAAAAACTAAATATTACATTTTTCCTTTAACAGATTTTTCAAGAATTTTCTTTTTCTTTGTCTCCAGACTATTATGGGGATGACGAGGATATGGAGGGATGGGAAGGTAGTGGAGGATACCCACACTATCCCCCAATGGACTATGGATGGTCTCATGGCTATGCCCCAGTTCCAAAGCCACTTCCCAATCCAATTCCAAACCAACATTACAATTTAATTGTTTACCCAGATCACTCCGGAAATTCCTGTGAGGAGATTCTTTAGGAAAATTCTCCCAAAATTCTCATTGATTTTT
Source organism: Lutzomyia longipalpis (assembly GCF_024334085.1). Taxonomy (NCBI): domain Eukaryota; kingdom Metazoa; phylum Arthropoda; class Insecta; order Diptera; family Psychodidae; genus Lutzomyia; species Lutzomyia longipalpis. The sequence goes on from NC_074709.1 coordinate 30,295,219, forward strand.
CTTTTAAAATTTCAGATGGTGGCGGTTATGCAGATATGCTTTCCAAATGGGCACGCACAACGTTCTTTAGAGTTCTCAACGTGTTTTATTAATCAGCAAAAAAATATTCTGTCAAGCAAAATTATAATAAAAAAATATTTTCGAGTTCAAGAAGAAAAATGTTTGTTCTCTTTTTTTTTTTTGGAGTCATTGAGGTAAAATTAAAGAAGTATTACATGAGTCAAATTTAGTCCTTCAGAAATATCCTTTTGCTGTGAGGAAATGCACACAGCACAGAGTCCAAAACAGAATTCCCAAAATAGAGTAACTTAATGAAACTATTTCTATTAATTCTCCTTGCTTTTCTTCTTCATACACAAAAAGTCTTACAATTCCGCTGAAATTGCGGTAAATCCGTGGGTGAGCGTGATCTCCGCTGAGGTGAATGGAATCAAAGGTATCAATTTTATTGTTGTACCTCCACCTTCCGCCTTTAGTTCTTCCACCTCACTCGCATGAAGCCATACAAGAAGTTTCTCTGTAAGGTGACTCACTTCTTTGGTCTTTCCTCATTTTTTTCTTCTTCTTTTTGAAATTTCCTCTTGCCCTCTTTTTCACAACACAGACACACACACACTGCCCCAACCTCCCCTACGACAACCCGAGTACTTTTATCTGTAATTAGAAATCTGCCTATTCAGCATCAAAATGAGGACATCATCTTCTCTGAGACTTCTCTCAATGAGAATTGTGTTAAAAAAAAAAGAAAAGTGGAGAAGAAGTTCAACCCCCAAAGGAAAAAGCCACCACCCGCCCAAAAGAGAACTTTCCATGAATGACGTTGTAGTGAAAAAAAAAAGTTCAAGTGGGTGGCAATTAAAAGCCCTCTCTGGCCTTTTGTGAGAAGAATAAAAAAAAGCTCACAGACATCTCGGGGATGACGGGGATGACACTCTTGTGTGAAATATTTTCCTCAACATTGAAATACTTTTCCTCCACGTCACTTTTCACATGCTGTGGGAAACAGGATGTTTCACCGGGAGGGGTTTCCTTTTGTCTGAGATGTGGAAATTCACCGAGGAGCTTTTCACGTAATAAATTTTCATTTTTTTTTAACTAAATGGACAAGTTTTGGATTTTTTTAAGAGAGACTTTCTTAACTTAAGAAAGAAAAATATTTTTTGGGATACAGAGAATATAATTTTATTTGTTGTAAATGAGAAGAATTAATTTTTGAATGAATGAAAAATAGTTTCAAATGATTTTTTTAAACCTGAAAGAACAAAAAATCATGTAAAAAAATGCGATAAACATTCAAAAAATGACTTTTCCCTTCAAATTCAGCCCGCATGCCAAAGATTTCCAATTCATTTCCCAGCTAAATGATAATATATTATTCTGTTTTTTCCTCACCACAACATAATTTCACAAGAAGTTGTGCAACGAAAATCAATCAAAAATGACATTTTTGGGGCATTTAGGAAAATGCCAATATGATGAAAAGAAAATTTATTAAGTAATGATTTTCTTCAATTTCCTTATCCCTTTCCTTTCCTGTCTTTCACTTTCTCAACATCTACCACAATGGGGGTGAATATATCAAAAAGTTAACGGACAAGCTACATGGAAAACGCATTGAAGAAGCGAGAAGAGGAAGAATGAAAAGACGTCACTCTTACTCTCAAGAAAATCCTCAAAGGATGTTTCGCCTTTCTTCTATATTTTCTTTGGATAAAATAAAAGATAAATTTTAAACTTAACCTGAAACTGTATTTCCGCGCAAATGTAAGAATTTATTGCATAATATAAGAATATTCTAAAATAAATTCCCAACTTCTTGACAAATTTCTTTTAAATAAATTCTCCAAAATATTATTAAAAAAATTCCCATCCATATACAAGACAATAATAAATAAATCAGCAATAAAAAATAATTGAAAAATTAGGAGAAAGCTTTTCGCTGAAAAAAAAATGGCAATAAACTTATGCAATATTTTGATTAATATTTCCGAATAACACGAAATAACTACACCCCCACGTGCCATGTTTAATCAATACACCAGAAAGCTCTCTCTCTCTCTCTTCCTCAAGTTTAAGGAAAGAAACTTTTTGTGCATGAGGATGAACCAAAAAGTTTTCTTATGCAAAATTATTAATATTGAGCAACTGATGCAATTCCATTTTTTTTTTCGTGTCGAGGCGCTTCTCCTCGTGGTGGAGAAATTGTCAACTCCCAAATCGGCAGTTGTGGGGAGCACCACCACACATATTGAGTATGTGTGGGAATGTTTCCTCCGTGCCCCCTTTGTTCTTTTGCAATTCGAGATGTAACATATACTATTGTATCTTTCATATGGTTTTGATCTCGAAATTACAAGTTTTTGTAGCATGGTCAATATCAGCTCTTATCACTAATATTGTCCGTGGGCATGAGCGGGACAGCCATCCGACAATATGAAAAATTGCCGTGCAGTGTCGAGCTTTGAACCCACAACCCCGGCGGAGGTAGAGCAAATGCACCGAAAAATGCATCGACTCTACCACCATGCTACGGCCGAGGTCAATTCCATGGGTTTGAATATTAATTTATGGAACTTTTATGGAGCTTTCTATCCAGATTAGAGCTTTTAAATTAATGTTTAGGGGACTCCTTTTGGCACAGCCAGGAAGAAAGACAAGTGGCACAGAAAGTTTGTCCTGCGGAAAAGCTCAGAAAAGTCCACAGAATTTGATTCAGCGGTATGGAGGTTTTTGTGCGGGGAGTGAAAGGGGGGTTGCGGAGAAGTGTTGGTTTGTGGATGTTTCATCCCCACAAGCCTACCACACGGGGAAGACGGGAAAAGTTATATTGTGCAGCCACAACTAATCTCAAGAGCTTTTGTGGAAGACTTTTGACCTTTGCAGCGTTACGTTTAAGGGGGGAGATGAAATTTATAATCTTCCTCGTGCTGCTCCATTATGTAGGATACCTTCTTCTGCGCCCCAATTCCAAACCCCCTCCCACACTTTTCTTTAATTTATATGAGGTCAAATACACGATAAAAATTTAATAGATTTAGATTTACGACGACTGAATGAGGAAATTCAATTTTTATGCCATTGACCCCATCCCTCTGTTTTCGAGGGCGGGGATTCCTTTTCTTTTATTGCTTTTTTTTTCTCGCTGTTTGTTTTTGTGAAGAGTTGCAAACAAAAAGAGAGAAAGAGAACGAAATGGAAAAATTGTGCAATTGTAGATTTGAGCCAAAAATTTATGATTCTGTTTATTATTTCATGAAGCTTCTCTGGTTTGCTTTCGTGACACGCTCAAATACTAAAGTCAAGAACAATTATTATTGCTTGAAATTCAGTGGATAAAGAAAGCTCTGATTTAAATGTGATTTAAAAGAAATTTTCTTTAAAAAATATTTAATACAATCATTTGGTGGTATAATGAGTCTTGTATGAATTTGTATTGCCCCAATCTCCTCTACAAAAGAAATAAAAAAATCATCTAAAATTCTCTCATAGCTAAGCGTCTCATAAAGTCATAAAAATTACTGAAAGCTCATGAAAAATATTCATTTGAGCATAAAACGAAGATTTTCCGAACTTTTCCGCAAAACTCTATTCAACTCTTTGCATGCACCTGCAGTCAATTAATTCTTCTGCATAAAATCGTGATAAAATTCAATGAAAACATTGCAAACAACTACGAGGAGGTTTGTAGAGAAAAACCAGAAAGTTCAGTCACACTGCCACTATACCTTTTTATTTCATCCCACTCCCAACCGATGAATTAGTAAGCAACTTTCTAATTCTTCTACCAACGTTTAATGCAGAAATGTCTCTCAAAATGTGCATTGACAAGCCTTAAATGCAATGTTACTGGTTTCAAATAAAAATTCTTTAGTTTTTTTGGGACAAAAAAATTAGGAAAAAAAATATTTAGTTTCTTTGAGTATTTTTAGATGTAGATTGAATACTGATGGACGCCAAAAATATAAGAATTACTGATAATTTAAGAAAAAAACATTAACAAAATCGAGGTTCAAAAAGGGCAAAATCAGCGCCAAAGAAGTTCATGCACGGGCCATGTAAAAAATTCCTCAATCTCAGAACAATTTTAACCTATTTCATCTTGTAGAGAATAAAAGAACATAGAAGAATCATGAGAGAAACTCCTCAATATCCTTTGGGATCACATAGAAAAATGCAAATAAATAAAAACAAATATTGCGACGCCAAAACCGTTTTTTTCAAAACTTTTTTGTAGACTTGTCGCGCATTTTCCGTGGAGGTTTTTTTCTTTTACCAATTTTTCTATTTTCTTTTTCTTTTCTACAAGATAGAAGAGAGATACAAGATACAAGATAGAGGAAGTTTTTACATGGTCCGTGCATGAACTCCTTTAGACAAAAATGCCCAAAAGTCCATTGAAAAAAAATGGCTTAACTCCCGGATGCAAAAGAAGCATTATCAGTTCATGAAATAAAAGAGATTCTCAGCCAACACAAAATATTATTCTGAAGAGGAAAATGAAGGAAATCTCATATGAAATTTTATCTCCAACCGGATTCGGAGGATCACCTAATTTATTGTCTTTTAATTTCTTTCTCTCTGTGTGATGTTCTTTTTTGTCTTCTCAAATATTTTGAGACTAAATCTCCACAACGTGTAGATAAATTAAGTAAACAACTAATGAGGAGAGGCTCACATAAGAAATGTGCCATAGAATAACGAAGGAATAATTCCAACAAAACAGTAGTTTAGCACGCAAATGTTCGCAAATGAGGGGGGAAGGAGGGGAACATGAAGAAAAGAAGTCATCACCACACAGCAAATTGACTTGTTCCATTTTAAATATATTAAGTAAACTACATTTTCTCACAAAACACTCCCCCAGAAACTATTGACTTTGCGCTACTCATTAGATGGATTCGGTGATTTTTTTTGCTGCTGCTGCTGCTTCTTATGCCAACATTTATTTGTCATCAACCAACACCAACCAAGACCCACACACAGGTGGAAAAAGGGGAAAGAGGGGCAAGAAGAAGCAGTTCGGGGTCTCTTAATGCGCGCGATATACCAACTATATGCTACAAAAGGCACTACATGTGGGAAGACAAGTCTTTATGCCGTGCGAGGTGTGATGTCATGTAAATATTCCATCTTCTTTGTTTAATCGCCACTTTGCGTGCTTATTTTTTCAACTTCACAAATTTACCTTAAATTGTCATCAAATGCATTTAAAAAAAAAGCACAGAGTGACAAAGTTTTTCTCTTCACGCTGGTGTGGAATTTTATTGGAATGTGTCATACCAGGGGCTTTTGTTGTGCAACTCTGCCTGGGAAATTTAACACTAATTGAATTTAAAAATGAGGTTGATGGCTCTTTTTTTTACTCTTCTATTTTGGGGTTAAAAAAATTCTTTTGGTGAAAAAAAATTGCTTAATAATCTTTAAAAAAAAAAATGCTAAATAATCTGTTTAAAACATTGCTAAAGAGCCAGCGATTAAGCTTAATCTGCACTTCTGAGAATTTCACGGGGAATGCTAAAAACGCTAAATATGTTTATAAATATGAGCATGTGCTACTAAATAAATAAATATATAGTAGAGGAATTCTTAGAATTGCCGTGGTACGAGATTCTGTGTAATTAAAAATCGTCCAAGTTCTTTTTTGTGTGAGGAGAATTTAATTAAATTAAAACGAATAAACTAATTGGAAAAGAATTTATTTTATTTTGTTTATTTGTGGCTTGAAAGCTTCTAAAAATATCTATTTATTACTTTTTATTTTAATTTTTAATAAAGAATTTCAGAAAAAATTCTTGGAGATTGAAAAAAAAGATAGATGTATTCTTAGAGGGAACTTTTAAAAATTTCAAACAGAATTCCGGAATTCTGGAAAATTTTCTGATTTTTTAATATTAATTATTATTATTTTTTTAGGTAACTGATATAGTATAATTTCTGTTTTATTTTTTAAAAATATGTTTTACACATTTTGTAAGCATTTTAAAATAAAACTAATTCTTTTTAAATAATATTTTGATTTCAACCTAGAAGAATTACTTCAAACCAAATAAATATTTCTACTTCAAAAAGTCACTTCAGTTTCACCTTCACAGCATGAAAATTTGCATTTTTCTTTCACATAAAAATGTTATTAAAAATATAAAATGAATAAAAAGTTTGTTTTCAAAACATGTAGCTCATAAAAATATTCACATTTGAGCTTTTTAGAGATTTTTAAGCAAAGAAAACTTTCCATTGTTTACGCAGAAAAAGCAATAAAATTGTGAAGAATTATCTCAAATAACAAAAGTATCTCCAAGAAGACTTATATTCAAGGGGTGTTTATCTGAATGAAAATCTTCGGATCTTCGGATTATTCGCCAAATATTCGAATGATTCGCCAAGATTCGGATTATTCACCAAGATTCGGTTGATTCGCCAATATTCGGTTGATTCGCTAAGATTCGGTAGATTCGCCTATATTTTTTATGCACAAATAACACTTTTTAGGCAAAAAACTATAACTTTAAAGCATTTCGCGTATTATAGACGTACCTAAATGTGTTTGTTTGAATTTTTTGTACTAGGTTTTAAATTTAGAACAATTTTTTTGTAGAAAAAGGTTCTCAAATCGTCGGAAAATTCGATTCTCTAACTTCGGGTCCAAACTGTGCTTAAAACCACGTTTTATACATCACATATTTGTTTAGTAGAATATGGCCTGTAGGCCGTCAGCTTTTTGTTGGTCAAGCTGGTTACAGATATTGAGTCAGGCTACAACATATCAAAATTTAAAAGATTTGCCTAATTTGGATTCGGAGATATTGCCCCTTAAAGTTAGGCAATTTTTGTTTTTGTTTTTAGCGCATCTTGCGAATGTTTTTGAAACTTGAAATGTTCTAAACAGTTGTAGGGCTTCTCTATACCTATTTGATACCAAGATGATTAAAATCGGTCAAGTCGTTCTCGAGTTATATCGAAAAAACACTTTTTGCTTTAGGCCGCCATATTTGCTAAACGGCTTGACCGATTTTTTAAGTATGAGTTGTCGATGAAAACGTCTCACTGAGCTCTACAATATACTAAAATTTCAGATCTCTAGCTATAAGGGAAGTGGATGACGGTATTTCAAAATGGCGGACGGCGGCCATCTTGGATTTTGAAAATTCGAAAAAATGAAATTTTACACCCACATTTCTATAGAAAACTTCAAACCAGAAGTCTCTATCTCTTGCCGTTCGAAAGTTATAAGGCAAAGTTTAGGCGACCGGCCGGCAAGCCGGTCGGATCAAAAATGTCACTCCAAGTTTTTCGTAATGTGGGGTGACTAAAACACCTAAAATATAACTTAAACGAAGTTTCAACGCGGTCTGAGGTAGTCAGTTATTCCGACATTAACTATTCATGAAGAATATTGATCAAAATTCGCAAATATTTGCATAATTTCCCAATATTCGCCAATATTCGTGAAGATTCGGATTATTCGCCATGATTCGGATGATTCGCTAAGATTCGTCAAGATTCGCCTAAAATACCCAAAGATTCGCCAGATAAACACCCCTTGCTTATATTGTTTACTTTTAGTAGCTCTAAAGATTCTCAATTAAATTTATTATTACTTAATGTTTTATGTTTTTTATGATATTTTCTGTGCACGTGACACTTCTAGAATAATGAGAAATGAATGAAAATTAAAAGTTCACTTTCATTGCGATTTTTTATCAATTAAATTGCGTCTTAGTGAGTAATTTCAGTGACTAATTTCAAGAAATGAATGACTTTGTGTTCAATTTAAAAATCAGCTCTTTAAAAAAAATCTTTTCTGGTATTTTGTAGAACAATTTAAATATTTATTAATTTTGTAAATATCATGAGAAAAAACGAGGAATCTTAAAAGGATAATTCTATGAGCCTCCATTGGAAAATCTTTGGATTCTCCAACATTTTTATTCATTTATTATATTTTTAACAAATTTATTTTAAATATTTTCAAATAGTTTTCAAAATAATCTTAAGTTAATATTTTATTATAATTTCCACAGACAAATCCACCGATTCTCCATCAATTACTCCACGATTATTTTCAAGCATTCGGAAAGCTTTTTCTTTAATCAAAATTAACTCCACACAAAAAGAACTAAAACAACTAAAAGAAGGAAGTCCCAAGAATGGTATAAAGTGTTAATTTTCTCATGGAATAAGAAGGAAAAGAAAAGAAAAAAAAACCCTCGTGGTTGTAAATGTAAATCGTCATGCTAAATGAGTGGAAAAGTGGCTAAAGGAGCACATTTTTTCCCTCGAAAACACCCCCAAAGTGCCTCCCACCCACGAAAAATTGCTGGTCCCAATTTTAAGCTTTTTCTTTTCTCACAAAGTTGTATGTGTAATGCATGTAGAAGAAACTTCCCACCCACATCAGGGGTGGGGTGGGCCATCAAAAGGAAATTCTCCTTTTCTATTAAAAGAGAAAAAAAAACGGTGGCTTTTTTGGAAAATTGGACTTGTAAAAAAAAGAAATTCTTGTGATTTTTCACTTTGCTGTGAACATGATGGCTTTTTCCGGTGTGTTGTGTTAGTTTAGCTACTGATGGAGTTTGGAGGAAGGTATACTGGGTGGAAGAAGTAGAAAAATATAAATAAATAAATACATGCAGAAGCTTTTGACAGGAAATTCATTTGCTGTTTTTTTTTCCTCTCTCGTTCTATGTTACAATCAGATTTATATACAAATTGAATTCTTGCACAGAATACGACAAACATTGCATGGGAAGGTGTGTACATATAGTTTAGAGTGAGATATGGAGCAGGAAATGACAGAGAGATGGGAAGTTGAATTTTGCTTGGAAAAAAATTAACTTTTTTTTTCATTTGTTAAAGAAGATGAACTCACTCAAAATTCGGGACAACTTGTCAATGAATGTCCCCTGAAAAGTTCCTCGAGTGTCCTTCTAACTGCGGGGAATTTTTCCACACAAACGGCCTAGCCCTCAACAAAAAAGAAACTACCACACACAGAACACAATATTCTATTTAGAATTTTTTCTCTCGTCAGAACACAGAAGATGACGTCCACGGTGAAGCACAAAAAACTGCACTTGTGGAATATTTTTAACAAAATATATTTAACACAAAAAATTTCTTCTCCAGCTCACCACTTCCGATCTATGTACGCGGAGATGTGCTCCAAAGTTGCGTTCAATGCGCAAATTCACAGAGAAATCTCACCCCGCGAAAAAAAGGAAGATGAAGGCAATACACAAAAATCACAAATACACCCACGAATGCGATTTTTTTTGTTAAATTCAAAGAAAATAAAAAGGGCAAAAAAGACTCAACACGAAAAAATGTTTCCACACACTCTGCAAATGGAGAATGGGCAGGAATTTCCGACTGAATACCCACGCGATTAGCATGGGATTTTTATTTCGAGTTTTATTGCGAGCTGTGTGTGGTGCAAAAGAGATCAAGCTTTCCGTATAAACTTCTATCTTTTACTTGACTGCCCGCTCAAGTGGGAGAATGTGTGTGCGCGGAAACTGACGTACCTGTGACACTCTAGGCGGGAAGCCTATCAATGTGTCCCCCCATTTGTGGGGAAATCTCCATTGAAAATTCCCCATATTCTGGTGGAGCTTTCTTGCATAATTGCCTCAATGTGGGTGGGATCTGTGGAAAAGTTCACATACTGGTGCAGAACCCAAAAGATCCATGTTTAATGTTTCCCAAGAGCTGTCGCTACGGTTGATGGGTGAAAAGAGCGCGAAACTCAAATGGTAGCTCTAGGTGTACTCTAAGGTATCCTCTAAGGTAGAGAAAGAAAGATTGCATAGAGTTAATCTTTGACTTAAATTCTTTGGCAGTTATTTTTAATTTCAACTGTTATTAGTGTGTTCTTACTGATGTTTCTTAGTGAGTTATCTAATACACGAAAACTTTTTTTTAAATTTTCTGACGTCTCGTCTTCATTTTGATAGCTTCATCAGGTATTAATAGGAAAAACATGATAAAAATGGAGAATTATTTTATCAGTTTGAATATTTTATAATGAGAAGGAAATGCTTGGTAGGAAAATTACTTTTAAAAGAATTTTAGAATGTGAAGGAATTCTTTCAAAAAGATTCATAAACTGAAAATTATTCGTTAAAATATTTCTAAATGGAAAACAAGTTTTAGAACATTCGTGAATGTGAAGGAGTTCTAAACAAAGTATTTTAGATGAAAAAGAATTCTAAGAAAATTTCCTAATTGAAAAAAAAAAATTTGAATGGAAAAGAATTTTAATTTGGAAAATTCTTAGATAGATAACAATATCAAGGAAGTTCTTGGATAAAGGAGAATTATAAAAAAAATCTTAGATGGAAAATAATGTTAAGAACATTCTTGTTTTGAATAGAACTCTAAGAATTTTTTTAAGCAATAAAACTGAATATTTTCACAGTTAAATTGAGCTTTAATTTCGCCAGATCTTAGCAAAATCTTTAGCAGTTTTACTTGATTTTTTTTTCTTGAAATTTTAACAAGTTTAGTTTAACTATTAACTCAGCATTTGTGAAGATTTTTGCAAAATTGTGTAAGAATTTAAACAAAAACTCATAATTCTTTCCCTAAAAATTAAAAATCTCCCTCCAAAGCCCCCACACGTGTTGTATAAAGCGGTTAGAACACCTGAAAATTATTGCGCAACACTTTACCTCATCTGAGAGAGCAAAAATACATTATTGGCACCTCCACACACGCGGGTGAAAGAAAGAATAATCCAGCCATCTGATTAAATATTTTTCACTGAATCCTCGTGCAAAAAAAAATTCATTCGTTCTACGAGTTCTTTTCTTGGAAAAGAGCATTTGAATAAATTCCCAACTTTCAAGAGAGAAAAAAAGACCAAATAATGCCGTCATTTGTGATTATATATTTTAGCTTTCTTGCAGCTTTTCCATCGACGTCACTTTCCCGTGACGAAAGATTTCACGCGGTATCAGTTGCCCAAATATATTGATACTCTTTCTCGGCAAAAATTGTAAATTTGCACAGCATGGAGAACGTGGAAATGATGGAGAAAAAATAAGCAAATACGAAGCAAATAAATTCCACGCGAAATGCATGTTTGTAGAACTCATTTATTTGATTGATTTGGGGGGAAATTTGAGAAGATCTTTCTGAATTTGAAAAATCTCTCGCCTTTTCTCTATCATTTATCAATTTTCAATTACTCTCTATATATTTTTTGATGCATATTGATAGCTTTAGAGCACACAAATGCTCCAGAAGCTCCGCAAAATCTCTTGAGCTTTAAAGAATTTATAAAGAATTTGGTTGTTATGATGAATTAGATTTGCAATATAATAAAGAATTTTTATAGAACGAAAAATAAATAATCAGAAAAAAACATTTAATGGGATTTGAACCAGACACATTACCTTTAAAAGCTTCACGTGAATCCTCATTGACTAAATTTTATGTACGAATAATGATTTCTGAAGTAATAATTTAGAATCTGCTGAGTTTTCTTTATTTTCTGAATATGAATTGAATTAATAATTTTTTTGGATATCCTAGCATACAGCAAAAACTCTTCCACGGCATTTTGCTTGAGAAAACGAAGAAAATGATTGTTTTTCACCTTCTATAAGAAAAATAAAGAAATACAATCAACAGATCGACAGAGATAAGGAAGCCACTAATGAGCTCTTATCAATATTGGTTGTTTTCACATTGAGCGAGCATCTGGAATAACCGAGAATATTTTATTTTTTCTACGCGGCTTTTCCCACATTTTTCGGCGACTTTCTGTCGCATCAGGTGATTTTCTTTTCACCTCAAGACTTTAATGTTTTTCTTTTTAAGGAAGAATCAAATGAAATTCTTTATTTTTATGAGACTTGATAATTTTTTTTATTGCCTCTAATCTGTTCTAAAGGAAATGCGTGGGATGTGATTTTGGGAAGAGACCTTAGAAGAGACAAGAAGATTATAATCCCAACATTATACCTTAATGGAGTTTCCAGAAGGTAAAATGAACTGAAAGAAAAGAATGAGAGGAAAGGTAAAAATATTTGCTGGGAATTCCCCAAGAAATGTTATATCCTTATCAAATCTTGGCGTCAAGTGATTCTTTCTGTGTTGTAATTTATGAGATGAATTTATAAGAAGAAAATTTCCATGGTAAACAAAGAAAATTCTACACCTCACAGCAACACAATCGTGGCGTATTTTTGTGGGTAAATATATCAATAAAATTTTCTCTCTAAATTCTCTGTTATGAAGTTTCCCAAATGCATGTTGTGCTGATAAAATTGTACGTTGAGGAATTCCCACAGTCTGGAGAAATCCGCACGGAAGCACAAAAGCAATATATAGAAATAGGTATGTATATTAAAAAGGAGCTTATGGAACACCTTGTGCACCAGAGATAGATAAGAAAATTCAATCTGAATTTGCATTGAAAACCCATCTGGTGAGGTAACAAAGAGAGACCTTTCGAATTTCTCTCTACCTACATCTAAATAAATGTACGAAGAATAATACAAATAGTTCACGATGGTACAAGGAAATGCCACGAAGCTTTCATCTAAAAATTCAGATCATTCAAAAAACAGAAGCAAAGTGTTTGAGGAGCGAATTTTAATTGACTTTTGCCTTCAGGAATTGCCATTGGAAAAGTAAACCGCAGATAGTGTCACGAGATTCCCCACATAATCGCCCATTTTACGTCAGCAGGGCGTCGTAAGTGATCAGCTCTGATGGTCGTCTGGAGTGTGGTTTTATCTCCATACTCTTGAGACAATTTTATCGGGTGTCCCAAATAAAATGCAAAATTTACTGATTTGTTTTTCTAATTAAAAATAATTCAAATAAAAATATCCTTTCCATTTCTTCTTGTTTTATTTCTTATGATTAAAATAAGAGATAAAAATCTTGTTGGAGTTTCTGTGGAAAATCAATAACGTTAGAGATTAGTAAAGAATCATTTGCCATTGAAATTTAACGAAGAATTTATCAATAGAATTTTAAAAAATGAAATCCCTAACTTAGAATAAAAGAAAAAGTATTTATTTTTAGAATTTAGCAGTAAAAATCTTATGAATAAAAAATTATCAATAATAAATATATATAAATGATCAAAAGAATCGGATTGAAAAACGCTTCACCCGTTAGAAATTATTTCCGGATCATTTTCGTTCGAAATTAGCATAAAAAGGGAAAGAAAAATTATCATTAGAATTTATTTTTTAAACAATTTAAATAGCATTTAATTAAAGAAAATATTTGTTTCTTTTAATTTCATTAAAATAATTTTTCCTTCGCCTATTTTGGGACACCCTTTAAATTTCAGAGGTGCTGTTTTTTAGTACCTACTTAAAATATCGAATAACTCAATGTCTCTTTAGCCACTCATTGCATAATTTTGTGGGAATTTTTCAGCATAAATTTTGCAAAGTAAAACCCTTTCACGTGGCTTGATAAAGCCCGCCACATTATTGAAAAATCAATCAGAATTGCGGGAGAAATGTGAAAAAGGTTTGTCAAGTTGGGAATGCCGATCGTATCGATCACTTAATGGATTGAACAATTGGTTCATTCGTTTAAAAATAGCCACCGAATTACTTCACTTCCGGTTATTGGAACATTTTCAAACTTCGAAAGAATTTCTTTTATAGAATGTTCTTAGAATTTTCAGGAGCTTTCGAGAAATTTTATGAAAGACTTTTGTGAATTTTTAAAAGCTTTCCAGAGAATTGAGAAGATTCTAAAGAGATTCGTAAAATGTTTTTTTTTTTAAATTTTATGAAAGCTTTGAGAACTTATAGAAGTCTTCAAGAGCTTTCAGGAGTTTTTGAAAATATTCAGCATTACATAAGAATTAAAAAAAAATGTTACAAATCTCAGAAGTTTTATCAGAATTTCTAGAACTCAAAAGGAATTTTCAGAGTTTTCTCAGAATTTAAAGAAACTTTTCCAATTCCTTAAAAACAAATTAAATAATTCACATTGCAATGCTTGCAAAATTACCGATTTTTTGAGAGATTAATCTGCCAATCTAGGAAACAGTTGTGCACAAAGAACTACTCAACAGCAAAGAATTGACAGATCAACTTCTTTTCAAACTCATTAACAGCTTTTTCATCCTATTCGTGATTGTTGAACCTCTTTTTTTTCAAGCATTATTAACTTTACTTGTGCTCAATATTATGTCATAAATAAAATGCACAGATTGCGGCGACCTTGGTGACCTTGGCTTGATCTGTCCGCGTCCATCATGCTAAGTCTGATCATTTTTAATGTTGCCTGATTTTTTTTTACTTTAACTCCATTCTTTGTTGGAGTTTGTTGAAAAGTGACCCAGAAGTGGCTGCACCTCAATGTCACACGCATACGCACAAAGAAGGGGAGAGTGCGAAAAATCCCAAGGAGCTTGCAATTTTCAATGCCACCGGAGAGAAATTACTTTTTGATTGCACAGGTGAGATGCCGCCGCCTCACCTTCTAAACTTCTTGCAATTAATCTACCTACACGGGAAAGATTTATGAGGAATGTTTGTTGAAGAATTTTTCATGCCCAATTATTAAGTAATCATGGAAACTTTTTTAAACTTTTTTATTTCTCTCAAAGCTTTGGGGCTGGAAACTTGCCGAGAAGCTTTATGTGCTATGGATGGGATTCACAAACAAGCTGACCTACTCAAAAGCTTTCAGGATTAAAGAAATGTTTTTTTTTCTCGCCCCAGTGTGTAGGAAGAAAAATAAATAAATTATCTCCTCTTGCAAATAATTTTCTAATTAATAAATTTCATTGAGTTTAGGAGAGAAAAATTGAGAGAATTTTTCGCAAGAATTTTGTGAATTTCCAATAAAAGCTCCCCCAACCGGCGTATCAATGACATAACATCCGCCCACGCTTTCATTCATAAACTCTCCCGATGGATTGGAGGGGTGTTGCAAGACAAAGAGAAGCGATTATTAAATCAGCGAAATATTTGTCATTCTTCAGCTGAATTTCCATGTAATTTCCAACACACACCACTGATTACCTTCCCCCGTCCCTGAGCGTCGTTGACATAATTGAAAATTTTCAATGTCAACCGATAAAATTAATTGATCATCAGTTGAAATCAATTTTCACATCCAACGAAAGGGGGGTGGGCACCAACACTTCTTTTCCTGTGAGGAATTAATTTTTTTCCTGAGTGAGAATTTTTTTTTTGCCTAATTGAACGTTTTGGTGGCTCTTATCTGTCTGTGGAGTCTCACACATTTACCTTTTCGTCACCTGATTTGCTTGATAAATTCCTTAAAGAAGTTTGCCATAAATGAGTGATGTCCACAGGTGCACACGACGGAAGCTTCCCACCTTATCGTGGAGATTTATTTCCATTTTAGCCAATTCACTGATGCACTGATTACATAGCATGGAAAAGTGGGTGTGGGAGGGGTATTTTCCGCTTCCAAAATTTTCATTTTAATTAAATTTTTTAAAGAAGCTTTCGAAGAATTTTCCGCACAAAAAGAAAACATTCTTTGAGGGCCATTTGGGCAGTGTTGCTGGTCAGCAGTGTGGTCAAGTGATGCGAAATTGTTGAATGTGTGTGCTCAACAAGTGCTTTAATTGACAAATTAATAATCACTTTCACGCGATAAAATCATTTAGCCACCCGCCGTTGAATTGACTAAGGCTACACAGCTGCCGCCAAAAGATCCATCCCGCAAAAAGCTCTGTAATAAATTTTCTCTGTCTCTCATAGGCGAAGTCTTCTTCTTATTAATTAAATTAATTGATGGGAGGATTATGTATTAATTCACTAAATAAAATGTCAATAAAGGAAAGCTTAGCAGAATGTTTCAATTGAGAAAATATTGTAATTTATATTGGTATTCGTGAAGGGAAATTATGAGCACATGTGATGGAGGCGCCTGGTGCTATGCTTAAAAAGTATTTTCCTCATTTTCTTGCAATTTTAATACAATTAGACGTTTCTAATTTTCTTGGGATCTTTATTTAATTTTTGTATTTAAATGGAGACGCCTGGTGCTGACAAGGGCACGTTACATTTTGTCCAGGACAATTTCTTTAAAATATAAGATGAACTTGTACTAAATAATGAAACCCGAAGTTTCATTAGGAATCTGTTTAAAATTACATTTAATGGCGCTAAATTAAATACTTATTTTAAGATATTTTTAATAAAATTCTGGTACGAATAGTTTGCCCAAGTTTTTTATTGAACTTTTAAGAAAGTTTCATGAAAAGATTAATCCTAACCTTTCTCAATAAAATTTAATGTTTCCTTGTGATATAAAGGAGTCAAAGATTTTTTATTCACATAAATATCCCTGTAAAATCAATTCTAAAATGTTGTGGCGTATTTAAGTGATGTAGTTCATTAAATCCAAAAGACATTTACGTTAAAATAATTTGCCCTTTGCACCTACAAAAGAGTTCAAATGGTGCAATGACGTGGATTAAATCTCTAATAAAGTCAAATCAATTTTAGGATTAAAATAAAATCCAATAAACCTCCAGCTTAATTCCCAGAGCAATTACCAAATTATATTAAACAATTTAGTGGGAAAATTCGATTAAAGTCTGCAAGTCAATTATTTTAATTGAGCACCCATTTTGACATTTTATGTGCAAAACCACCAAAATAATTTGCCGAGAATTCTCTTCTTGATTTTCCATGCTTGATAGTGGGTGGCAGAGGTGTTCATCGCCCTCTGATTTCTGTCCAAAACTTCATGCTCTTTTGTTGTGAGAGCGCGCGATATTTTGTAAATTGTGCAATTAAATCTCACCCGCAGCTGTATGGCAAAAAACGCGAATGAAAGGACATGAAAAAGAATTGGAAATTTCATGCGAATTTTGCGAATTTAATTTCCAAATCTGTAGCAATTTTTCGGGAAGGACTGGTCGATGAACTTTCGCCTCTCCAATTCAATTTAAAACATTTACCACAAAGGCGCGCAAAAGGGGGGCAATAACTTTTTTCATCGTGATCAATTTCAGAAAAATTTCATAACACCCCAAATTGGATTTTTCTTACTGAACCAATTTTATTTCTTTCTGCCTTTTGGTGTCTTTTTCTTTAAGCTGGTTGTTAATGTGGATATAAAAGTGAGGGGAAAAAGATACAGGTAAATTGTCAATTTAAATTCGGTGACATAACACACAAGGGAAGGCAAAGAAGTTAAAACTGCATGGAATACAATTAAATTTGCCGGTAAATTCCTCAGCAACAAGAAGTTGGACCCCAATTCCTTCAGTGCTTTCAAGGCGACCTTGGTGGGGCGCTTTGTGTGATAAAAGCACCAAAAAAAGAGCTGCCCGGCCGGCCAATTCTCTTGTCACATACTGGCAGAATTAACTAGTTTAAATAAAAGCGAGTTTAAAGCGTGGAAAAGTGTCGCATTTTGATGATTTAAAAAAGAAATAAAAAGAAATCTCGCGATGTAGAATGTTAAAACAATGCGCGCGGGGTTTTAATTTAAAATTGCAAATTAATGCGTGGTGAACGCAGCTGAAAAGTTCATGACGCTCCAACGGAGCTTATGAGTAAAAGAACAAAACTCTTGTTGGGCTTAATGAAAGTCATGGCCGCGAACATTTTGTGTTTTCAAATGCCATTTTCATTTTCATACCCATCGATCCGTTGACAATAAATTCGTCTGCGCTGTGGACGGTTTTTTTTATCCTCAACACAGCTCTTGTTGAATTTATTTTAAATTGAAAAAAATAAAATAAAAGTAGAACTCCACCAACCTGGAGACAAGATCTGCCAAGAGCTGGGCAATTGTGATGCGAATATTTCTCTCGCGATTTTTTTTTCGTATCTGTCTCATTTTCAATGCAATGAAAACCAGCCAAGTGACATCCGTATCCGTCACGACTCACCTGTTTTTTTTTCAATTCATTTTATTTTGCACATCGAGATCATTCTATTTCAGCTGATTGTTCTCTGCGAGTTGAAGCATCTCCGTGTGATCTTCGTGGTGGCATCGATCACAAGTAGAAGGACACGGTGTGGATCATTAAAATTTTGACTGTAAAGAGAACGTTTTACTTCTCAAAAATAGATTTCGATTAAGTCCACAAGAGCTCAAATATAATTGAATCAATCGAATAGATCAAATATTGAACAATATTTGTTAATTTTTGGGATCATTGGGTTAGGGTTCCATTTCAGATTTTCTTTTATTAATTTCTTATTGATGACTATTTCTAGTAATTTTGGAGCTATAAAGGAAACAAAGATCTGTTAAATCTGCAATGAAGATGGAAGAAGACGCAAGCTTGAAAAAATTAGCACAAAACATTTCCTTATTTCTCAAAAAAAAAATCAACTTTGAAGCTGAAATTAAATGCAAAACAAGTAGAGAAACAACTCTCAAACATTCCCATGGATTGAAAATCAATAAAGTCATCGATATTATGGGTTGTATTAGAAAATCAAATTGCATAAATATCAATTATAATTCTAATTTAATTAAATTTTATAAATTTGGTCAATTGCATGTAAAATAATTAAAATAAAATAATTTTAATTATGAAAATCTGCATACACGCAGTTCAACAAATCGAAGAGAATAATTTTGCAAATAATTTTACGCAATTTATCGGCCATCAGGGGCCTCGGTGCAAGTGATGTGTGAGTGTGGTGAATGTCGAGGCCCCGCAAAGAGTTAACAAATAGATTGTACATTGAGACATGTTATTAATTACGTACGACAAATATTTGATGCATCAACAGAAAATTTCAATTAATACCATCACGATGAGCTCGGTGCAATTGTAAAACATTCATTTTCATCCTCCTGAGGAGTTTTGTCCGTATTGCTGCTACATTGACAGAGTTTTGTATTTTTAGTTACTTCAATCAGTCAACAACTTCTTGTACATTTTAATCACGATGCATTCATCTTTTGCGGCATGTGGAGACAGAGTGGCTTTCAAATGCCCTGTAAGGCACACACAAAATACAAGACTCTGCCTGCATGCAGCAGTGAGTGGGTGCTTTTGGAGGGATATAAAAGCCACGGAAGACAATAAAAAGCCACACTTTAGCATTCGAACCAGAGAAGATGTCCGAGGTGCTGAAATGGGCTTGGGGAGCATACAAGAGGTGCCTGAATAAATCCCAAAAGGAGAGAAAACCTCAGAAACTTCCATTTAAAGCACACACACACAGATACTAAATAAAATGTGGGTGGAAGAGAAGTTATCAAGCTGAAAATGAGAATTTTGCATATAAAGAGGGAAGGTAGCAAAATGCTATTTGTGTTTAATCTCACGGGGAATTTACTTCCACAACTAGCACACTATTCCTATAAAGTTTCTCAAAATTATAGAACTAACTAAAATTAACAAAATATTCCCTCCTAAAAATATTTCCTTTTCTGGTATAGCACAACATTCCTCTCCCTGTGAAAAACAAATTTAAATTTAACGTAAATTCTGCTGAAAAAAAAAACCATCCACGCACCCACCTCATTTTTCTTCCATCCCTGTCAATTCATCTTAATGATGTGCCAATCTCCGCGTGTGCTCTGGGTTTGACCCAGTCGCAGTGTGAGAAAATTGCAAATTTTAATGCTTTTCCCTGCCTTTGCTTGTAACTTTGATGGGATTTCCATTTTAATTACAATGTGCACCGTATTGCAAATTAATCCATATCCATTTTATTACCTCATGACAACACATTAAATCCGCCACCACGCTCCCATTCACACCCCCGCGTACTTCCGTGCCCTTAGATTGAGGGGGAGATTATTGATTGGTCCATGAAGATGCCGTATCGATCATGTCTGATGCCCTCGTGCGCGCCCCAATTAATTCCTTCTCCGCGCGCCATTCAATCATTTTCATTCCACCAAAATGGGCATTAAAAGAAAATTTATATTATCGCAAATTTTCTCCTGACCTTTGTGCACAATGGTGCACACAAAAAAAAAGAATTCCTTATCATTTTCGCGCATGTAATTACCCGAAATTTGGCAACAGAAGGGGTGGATAAATGGTTAATTTTTATGTGTGTGTACTGTAAGCAATGCTACTTTGCTTTGAAGCTTCTGAGTTAAGCCAATAAAATTGCAATTGAAGATGTAGAAGCTCTTTCTAATCAATTAAATGCAATTATACTACTTATGCTTTCTTGTTTGTAAAAAAAAATTATAATAACAGAAAGCCAGTCATTAATTTATTCTCCAACTTAGAATTTTCATTATCGCATAATTTTTTATGCTTCTAATGCTTATGCTTCCTGGTTCATATTTCATTTAGTCTCCTATTTCGAATTCTTCTATTAGAATATTTATTACTATTTTGTTTTCATTAATATATCCTTAAAGTTTTTTTTATCTAAAGCTAAAAGCGTAGGAGTCAAATTTTGAAAAACTTTGTAATTTATTGAAAGCATATGCACAATAAGCATTTGATATTTATGACATAAAACAGCAAGCAATTATAATGGGAGCTCTTTAGAAGTATATACTTCTAATGCTTCTCATTTGTGCATGACGGTTGAGCATAAGCATACTGTGCATATGCTTCTTGCTTACATTACCACATATTTGTTTGTAGAAAAAATCACGTTAAAAATACTAATTTTGAGAGCATTTATCTGCCCCTTGTTTACACTTCTTCGTCCCCATTTGAGTGCCTTGAGTGTTGATTTCATTGACTGATTGATTGCCAAAAAAAACCAAATCTTACCATTTCATCATTTCCATCCATCCCGTATGACTCCCTCAAATAAAAAAAATATGAATCCCCAAGAAATCTCTTTTCCTGTGCGAAAAAGGATCTCCCCCCAATCCATTTGACATTGTAGCTTTCTTTTTAATTCCCAGAAGGTTCTTTTAAAAGGAGTTGATTTATGTTTGAAGAAAAAAAATCATATTTCAACGTGACTTCCTCCCCCTCACCTGTTAATTTTCTTTCCATAAGCCGTGCAAAATAGAGGGAGAGAGAGAGAGAGCGTCAAATACACAACCATATAAATGAATGGCAGTGTGAGTATACAATGAAAAAAGAAATCCAATTCTGTTTCTAATTTAAAATACCATTTCTGAAAGTCAATTCTCGTAACCTTTGATCTGCACCTGAACAAACAGTGCGAGCCTCCCCACTGCTCAAACCGCCATTCCTCGGCGTTTCTTGTGCTTATTTTATTACGTAAAAACATTTCATCTGGGTGCCTGATGGTGTCTTTTGAAAACTTAAGTACATTAAACCACAAACTATATGCGAGAGCTTTTGGGATTATTTTATGTATGTAAATTCTCGTTAGAGCAATGATTGTTCACTCACAGTGATCGTCGTATACTCTGCTACATTACTTGCTTCTCTCTGTCTTCGTCGTTTGATGTTAAACAGCTGATGATGTGCTTTTGCTTCACTTTGAAACCCATCTTGTTGATTTACTTTATTGTCTTTGTTTTATTTTATTTTAATTGGAGTTAGGATAGTATTGATGGGAGTTGTTTTTGTGAGCTTTTTCTTCTTCCTGTTTAAGCTTCTCCTAATGATTCATTTTATTTATTCTGAGTGGAACTAACTACTTGAAATTATCAAAACTGCATTGTTGGAAATAGTCTTGAGTCTCTTGAGTAAGTCGAAAATAGTCGTACATTAGACGAAGCATATGCTTCAAGCTCCACAAATTATTGTTTTATCAAGAAAATTAAATCAGAGCGAAATAACGAGGAAATATTAAGACAGAATGAAGACTTCTGCAAAAACATTTTTTTTCTTCAGCATGACTCTTATTTTCTTCTTCTATATTGACTCGACTTTCCTAACAACAAAACTGTGTACAACAAAATGAATTGCAGACACAACACTTTCAATTTCTCGCCACTTTAAAGTTTTTAAAGGCGCAAAATACATTGTAAACCAAATGGGATCACTTTTTGGAGCCTCTTGCACACACATCTTGGCCAAAGAGCCAAATTTTTCATGCAAAATGTCAATCATCGAATTGATTAGCGAATGGATTTGGTAACTTTTGTGTGTGCAATGCAACCACATCAGCAACTCTGCGGGATGAGAAATGATTTTTTTCTCTCTAAAGAAAAAAAAAGCTTTCTCTTTAGCTTTTTTCTCCACGTGCCCTAGGGGTGATCACAATGGTGGCAAAAAAAGAATTAATTAAAGTCATTCTTTTTCTTCACACCTCCATATCGTAACACCATTTGGATGGTGTAGTCCAGCCCAATGGCGCGCGCAATAGAAGATCTCTTTGGGTGCACTTTTTTTTGTCAAAGTGAAAGGAAGATTTTTGTACAGAAGAGCCTCAGATTTCAACTAATTCCTCCGCGAGACGGCACAAATGCAACACACCGCAAGAGAGCTCAAAAAGAGCGTGGTGTGTTCACGTTCATTCGCCTTTCAAATTGCCCAATGCACATATGAGAGTTTAATAATTATAACCTCCACATTGGAACTTAAATTATACGGAGGAGTTGGCGACCGAGGCTAAATTGTATACTCTGCCATTGTTGGGTCGCCAATTTTCCAAATGATCACCACAAATGACTTCATTTTCCCCCCTCCGCTCTGCCCTACACTGTCTTTTTCTGCTATATATTTGCCCCCATCTCAATAAGCTTATTAGAGCTTTCATTCTTCATTAGATCTTGTAGCTAATAGACAGCTAATCAGTCACATTCTTCGTATTTTATTCTCATGTCAAAGGATTCTTCTCAGATTCTTCCAACAAACTGATGAAGTTCCAATGCTTTGGGTATTTTCAGGAAAAATAATTATGAGACTTTGGTGAGAGAGAAAAAGAGCCATCAAGGTGTTCCAGACAAATGGCTATAGCGTCACCAGGCGTCTCCATCGTGCATTCATATGCTAATCCGAAAAGTTCAGAACCTATTTTAAAACATTTTTTCTATTAAAAAAATCTTTAGAACAGATTTAGAAAGATTTTACTCAATAAAAAATTCATTTGCTGATGGAAAAAATTCTTTTGAAATAAATAAATAAATCTTGTGCCTGAGACATCTTGTCTTTGAACATATTTTACCGTAAATATTTGTTTGCCTTTCTGCAAATAATTTCCAATGAAAGTTTAGAGGAAATATCGAGAATAGAACTATTTCCTCATTCTGGGCACACTTCCTGCGTATTTTCCCTCTGTATTTATCTCAACCATCCCACATGCCCCACGCACGCCTCAGGGGGTTGAAGCTCATGAACTTCTGGGCAATTTTCCGCCCACTTCCCCGCATATTTTCCTAAGAATTTTAAGTTTATCGCGTAACCTTTATTTTTTTTTCTCTCTCTCTCTTTTACACACAAAAAGGAACTTATTAACGCCTCATTACTCATAAAATTTTCTTCTAAAAGTATTTCTAGGAATTCTCTACAATATGGTGGAATTAACGCGGAAAGCTTTTATTTTTAGATATGCTGGTAATGCCTTTTGATGTCTTATTGGCGCGGGTATTAATTTAATGGAATAATGTTCGAAATTTTATTCAATTAAATAAAATTTATAAAATGAAACTTTGGAAAAGAAAATAGTTGCTAAGTTCTGAAGAAAAGTTTAAAAGAAAATCTCTCAAGTTTCCGTTTTCTAGAGTAAAATTTCAATTAGAAAAGCTCCATAGATGGAAAAAGATGATAAATAGATTGCATAAGACGTCAAAAATATTTTTTCTGAGAAAACATTAAAAAAAAACATAAATATCTAGCATATTTTGGTATGCAAGAAGCTTTATCAAGATGTAAGAAATATTAGAGAAAATAATTGAATTTTTGCTTTTGCCGTACACTCCATATTTGCCTTGGAAAGGTGAATGCGTCGCTCCTATCGGGAGGTGATTTATTTTATCGCCTTTTGTAGCTTTTTTGCAGTGAAAAAACCTTTCTGATTTGGCGAGGAAAGAGATGGTAGAAAAAGAGATTGCAGATGATTCTTCGCGCATTGCATTCTTCAGAGGGGGGCTTTTTACGTAAAAGTACGCAGAGAATGTGATGTACATATGCAATTTTCTCATGGAGACACATCTCTTTGTGCCCATTCACACCGATTTCACCTTCCGCATTGACGTCATCATAGCCAGTGGTCAGTCTGCAAAAGCCAGACCAAGAGTTAGATCAAAATCAAAGCCAGAAAAAGCTCATGAAAAGCACAAAGAAATTTACACGAATGGTTCAAGTTAAAATCAACAATTTGTAGATATTTTTAAAGTTTTTAAAACATTTTACGCAGAATCGTGAAAATAGTGAGCAAAACAGAACAATTCCAGAAGTATATAAATTAAAGTTGAACGAGTCAAAACTGTAACAAGTTGCTATAAATTTTCTCTACGTCGCCATTGGTAGTCGGGGGCCAAATGCCGCGAAAAAGGGGGCAAATAACTAACTGAATAAGAAATAAAAAGTTCTGTAAATTAGTTTATTTTGCTGATTAAGAATTAATTTTTAATTGCAGAACAAGAAAAAATATTTTTAATAGAATTAGAATAATTTTTCTGAAAGAATAAGAACTTTGCTTACAGAATAAAAATTTATTGCTTACAGAATAATAATTATCCTGCTTACTAATATGTAATTATTTGCTTACAGAATAGGAAATAGGACGTTGGCAGATTTGAAAAAAAAAAATCATTCACTGATAGAATAAAAATTCGTTTGCTTACAGAATCTGAATAATTTGAGAACAAGAACTAATTAGTGTCATAAAATAAAGAATTGATTTGCTGACAGAATAAAAAGAATTCGCTAGAATTGCTGAAGAAAATTTTCTACTTGCTGATAAAAATAAAACCAAAAAATATATTTATCTTGGATAAAATTCTGTTTTCTGTTACAATATTTTCGCTTACAGAATATTTATTTTGTTAAAACAACAGCTATTTATTTTGTTATAGAAGAATAATAAATATTCAAACATAAAAAGAATATTTCAATAAAATATTCTTTGTATTCTCTCCACGAAAAATTCTTCCTAAAAATGAAGAAAAATTCTCAAAATTTTTATGAATTAAAAGAAAAATTATTAACCTCTTGCATTCTCTCTTGGTGAACTTTTGGTCACTAATCATGGTGCTTTTTTCATTGTCCCCGCGCGAGTATTTTGGAATGGAATTTTGAAAAGAGCACACTTCCTCTCGAAAATGTCAAGTTCACTCTGTTTAGAACTGCCAAAGCAGTTTAAGAGATTTTCATCATTCTAAAATTAGAATTTTTTCAATTTTAAATGTTTTTTTTCTTCTTCCCGCATCTCACATCCAAAAAGCACGCAGAAGTGGACCAAAGAATCCGGCTGGAATGAGGTAAGAGGAGATATCGCAAAAAGAGAAAAAAAAATGAGCAACAGTGAAGAAAAAAAGAACGAAACGAAGCATAAAGTCGCCCACACCGATCAGTTTCACTTTTATGCCACAAAAGAGATAAAAATTGACCAAAAGTCCAGTTTTGCGCGAAGAATAAAAGCTTTGGTGGTGCTGTGGCGAAAAACATCTGAGACACGCGAAAAAAACAGCAAAAAGAGATTAATCTTGAGGGGGGAAAATAAATTAAAATAAATGTACCAACCATGTCTTTGGACAATCGCACACAAACAGGTTCCCCATTACAGCTGAACACCTTGGGCGAAGGATATTATCACCATCTTTGAGTTTTCTTTCATCCACTAAACCACCACCAAGAGTACATATTGCAAGAATGCAATGCGAAAAGGGAATACAAAATGGAAAATTTTTGCGTAAAACCAGAAGATTCAGTGCAGAAGTTCCCTTTGTCTTTCGACGAAACGTTTAACGTGAATTTAAAGAGTTTTATCGGATTTTTATTTATTTATTTTATTTGAAGGCTACCTGTAGCCTCCGTGGCAAATGGGGAGCAATTTGTAAAAGATTTTCCTGATTTTTTTGAGTTCTTGGAGAATGGTGAATAATTTAATTATTTTAACATGAAAATCATTAAGAACTTAAAGGTATTTATAGGCGCCAAATTTATATATTTCCCAAACTTTCCAGTAAAATAACTTTTTTCTCTTTAAGTATGTACCCTTCTGGTAAAAATTAGAATAAAGCTCTCAAGGCTATTTTGTAAGTTGTATTATTTTATCACAAAAATACCTTGTTCAGGAGAAACTATCAATTATATTGCAAATCAATTATAAGCAATTATTCAATCAATTATCATTTTCAATATCTCCTCCAAGCAGTCGCAATACTTATGTCCCATGCTGTATCATCTGAAAGAGAGAAATAAAAAATGTACTTTATGCACACAATTATTCACTCGCTGCACAGTCACTAAATACATCTTTCTGTAATTTTGTTAATGCAGTAATTTGTCAAAAAAAAAGAAATTCCTTTTTTGGCAAGAGAAAAAAATTATGCAACTTCTTATCGAATTTCTTAAACTCAACAAATGAAGATTGAAGGGAAATTAATAATTTTTGAATAATCATTTTTTTGGGTGTATTTTTTGGCGGGTAATTTGAATTTTATCTTTCTCATAAAGCGTTGAATGCATTGATTTTATGATGGAATTTTCCACATCTTTCCTCACCCCGTGGTGTTTTATGGTTTTAATATCGCTGCTGTGGGGGGACCTCTTTATCTGTAGAATGGAATCTCTTGGACGCGAAAGATCTCAGAGATATACCAACTAAAAGTGGCTGGCAGAATGTGCAGCAAAAGAATTATGCGGCTGTAAATGGAATGGGGCAATTACAAATGTGCAGAGAAAAAGGAAAGGGTAGTACCGCCACGGAGAGGCCTCTAATTGAGTACCTGTGTTTTCCACTGAGACACGAAAATTATCTCTCCAGGTGCATTATTATTATTAAAAAAAATAAATAAAAATATATTTTTGTACGGCAAAAATATATTTATAAAGAAAAACCGGTATTTGTGTGACAATTTAATTGTAAAGGAATATTGTGAGAAATTCAACCGCAACACTACGCGATAATTAATGTGTGCAGCTCTGAGAGTTGATGCCAGAATTTATGTAGTTATCAATTAGCAATAAATAAAAGTGTAATTAACCGGCTACACATACGGTAAGTAAATATTAAGGCAATGTAGGTCAAAAATGTGCTGTAATAGAGCAATTACTGCATTGGAACATTGCAGTGTCACACCAATATCATTTCTTTGCTTCACTCTCTTTTTTCCCTTTTTTTTTGCTTCTTCTTTTGGCGGGAAGAAAAGGAAAAAAAATCTTTACAAAATAAGGTAGGGCAATCGATTAGTTAAACAGGCATCCTATATTTTGCCAAGAGATGGCGTTACCATTTCTTACTTCATTTAACTTACATTTTTAAAATTGAATAATTGATTAGATAAACATAATTTATTCTTTAAGCGAAACTTTTGATTAACCAACTTTTTTTTTTGCCAAGAGATGGCGTAAAATTCTTTCAACTCTTTGCTTTATTCTCACTATTTTTATGAAAAATTTCTAAGAATAATTTCTTGAAATTTAATTGAAAATAACAGACAGATGTGCTAAAGAATTATTCCATAAAGCAAATTTAAAATTACCCTTAAATTGAGCTATTGTTACTATGCAACTCATAGCGCCATCTAATGAAAATATTCCTTCCACCTCAATTGACATAGTCTCCTTTTCACTTTAATTTTCAAAACACCTCACCATATCACTATTTTGCGACTCCTTCGCCACATTTGGCCACTATCGACCATGTTTGAAGAAAAAAAAACACATTAATTATGATAAAAAGTAATTTTAACGGAAGTATCGCGGTGTTCCACTTGCTAAAATGTCTAGAGAAAATTGTTGTTGGTTAATTGTTGACAATTTGGGGCTTTAACTTTGCTTTTATTTTCATATCGAAATTACATTCAAAGATTAGTTGAATGGAGGGAAGGTTAAATTCTCTTTAACCGCAATTTAGAAATTTTACGCATAATATCAAAAAATTTGAATTTGCATAATTGGAAAAGAAATTGTAATTTTATTGTTGTGTGAAAATCAAAGAAAAGATTTTTTATATATACGCACTTTGTGAATTAATTTAATTTTTTAATTTAAAGGGGACAATTTATTAGGGAAGACGAAGCAATCCTGACCCTTTAGATTTTTTTTTTTAATTAAATTAGCTCATAAAAGCAATAAAAGCTCTAGTTCTAAGTATTGGCCTGAGATTAATACTTCAATCAAAGTTCAAACTCATAAGAAGTCATAAATTTACATAAATTCTAAATTAATTAAAATTTATTCTCTACAAATTGAGAAGAAAAAATAAAATAAATTAATCAACTTCTTTTGCAGGAATTCTTATTAAAATCATTTATGGTCATTGCAAGTCTATTTTATTCCCTTTCAAACATGAAGTAGGTATATAGCAAACTCGTCTTGTAGTCTTCTTGGAAGAAAATAAATAAAGTCTCTCCATGTCTTTCGTATAGTAGATGCTCTCTGATGTTGGATCAACATTTCCCGGGGGAAATAAAGCTGGGCTGGCTGGCAGTTTAGTTGGTTGATAAAAGGGAGGGAAGAGAGGAAGGCGGTTAATTTGAATTATTGCGATAGGCATCTCTCGCGGGGTATTTGTTAAAATAATCTCATCGTAAAGCATCAGCTGACGCCACAGAGTGCGATCACTTTGCGATCCTCTGCATGTGGCTTCACATATACGACAAATCCATTCACTCGATTATAAAATAATTTATGATGCTGCTCTTACGTCATACACGATGGCGTGTGTGACGAAAGCAAAAGGATTTTCTTCAGCTTTTTGATGATTGTGCTGCCTCGCGTCAAAATGGGCCATCTGCGCAATGTGGATGCTCCATACTCACAAAGAAGTGTTGCAAAGAGAAGATCTTGCTATGGCGCGCGGACTTTCGCGAGTGATCGAATTGAGCCGACCTTAAGGCACATTATTATTGTAATGTTGCTGGTACATAAATAAAAAGAGTTGTGTGTCTATAGATAGGCATTTTGTATACTTTACTTACCGCCAGATCACTGCTATATGGCATTGAGGTCATAGCCAAAGAGCTTGGTCCGGATTCTTGTCAGTCTCTCTGCATCGATCACTTTGCTCGCAGCGCCAAACAAATTAAGTCAAGGTGGCACTTTTCTTTTTTATAAACTTATTATTTATTATTTAATACACTACAATTACTAATTTTTCCCATACGCCACACCACACGGCTAATTTAGTTGCGCGCACAACTTGTGGGGGGAAAAATCACGAGCTTTACTAACGCCGAGCCCGTTAACCTTTTGCAGATCATTCGCTAGATCCTCATATGATCGCACAAGAATTTCTGTAATGATCTCTCTTGAGAATAAGAGCTTTGAGGTCTGCTGTGACTTGATTTTAAGGAACGTTTTACTTTTTTTTAATTTCTTCTTTTTTCTGATGTTTTTTGTTGAATAATGAATGGAGATTCATTTAAATTTCTAATGTGAAAAATTAAGAAAATCTTATACCAACCGTTAGAAAATTCTGTAGTTCTTCGGCGTTAAGTCCATTTCGATGTTTTTTTTTGCTCAATTAAATTAGCATCTCTTGATGAATAAAATCTTCAAAGCAAAACCTTTTTGAAGTTTCCTTTAACAAACAATTCAAAGAAAAATCGGCTGATGACCAGAAAAGACAACAGACAAAAAGCGAAAAGATGCAGCAGAAGAAGAACAAGAAAAAAGAACAATTGAAGCTTTTTTTTGTTGATTTTTATACATTTTGTAGATGTTTTTATTTCAATTTTCTACATGGTTTTCTTCCTTTTTTCTTTTACTTTTTATAGACATTTTTTTGTTTTTTATTCATTCACTTTAAACATATTTTTTATCAGATATAATTTCACTTCCTTAAAATGTAATCATCTCCATCTCATTTAGAGCTTTTATATTTCTTCTATAATTAATAAGATTTTCTTTCATTTGAATTTTAAATATTTCTGTTATCATTAATAATAATAATATAAAAATTCAAAAGATTTTACAATCGATTTGTACAGTCTAACTTGTTTTTTTTTCTTTAAATCTTTTTCTTTTTTCCTTATGATCCTCTTTATTTTTTTGTGGTTTTTTTTTCTCATGCTTTTCCATGCAAATCAAAAAATTTGACTTTCTTGTGGGAAATAAGCAATTTTCATAATAATTTTCTTTTATAGTTTTTTTCTTTCTCACTTTAACTCTTAATTTCATAAAACAGGACATTTTTTTTCATCTCCTCTCTCTCTCTCTCTTTGTATTTACATTAACATTTACATTGTGTTAATTGTTTTCTTGTTGTAGTTCCAATTGGAAATTAGAAAAAAATGGGGGTGGAAAACACCTATAAAATTAAATAGATCCAACTATTTAATAAAAATGGTTTTCATCATTTTACTTCTTTATAATGTTCACAGAAAAAATGTCACATTTGTTTTACGTATCAACAAAAACGCATTATAAGTTCCATATATAACTTCTATCCCATTTTTTAAGTTCCATCTCATTTCCTCACATTTTCGATGGAAATAAAAAAAATATCAATATTTTGAATCGTCAGTTGAGTTGTGTGTGTTCAAACGCTAAAATTAATATTTTCCTTGACCAAATAAATCCCTTGGATGTGTCGCTACGGATTGTTTAACTTTGACTTCCCTTAGTTTGTTTTGGGGGGAGAACGGAAAGGGGAAGGAAAAGCTTTCTCTCATTTTAATGCATTAAAAAAATCATAAAACCCCGTAGCAATCAATACGACAATATTCTTGAAACTTATTCTTTTTTTTAAACTTTCAGGAATGGAGATAATCTCAAATTAATTTTTTTTGGCTTCGGAGATTGGGAAGATATTTTATAATTTAATTAGGAGAGATTTTGAGAATTTTCGCTTTGTGACGTTCGTGATGAGCGGGAAATTAATGTGTCACATTTGACAGATGTCATTGTTAGGTCTTTTTAACAGCTGTCAAATTAGTTAGATTGTTTTGACAGTCAAGGCAGAAGATTTTAGCTTTTCCATTTAAATCTCTTTCTCACAGAAAAGAAACGTTTGCTCAAATTATTCAAATAACTGTCATCAGTGTCAGATCTGACAGCTAGCAATTGCTAGATTCTTTTGACAGGCAAAGCACAATCAGACTTCTACTGTACGTGAGCTTTTCTTCATCAAATAACCGTCAAATTTGAAAACTTTTGATAATTGTTTCCTAATCAAATACTTAGGTGACATTTCCCGCTTTGACGCCATTTTACACAAAGTCTAGAAGAAATCATTTCTTTCATAAAATACAACAATTTGTGATTTTTTCTTGGAGCTATTTCAGCATAATTTGTAATTCATTTTACACACTATTGTGACTAATATAATATGAATGGAATGATATTTGAAGAATTGCAGAAAAAAGTGAAGGAAATGTAATTATTTATTTTTTTGTCACTGCTGTATTTTATAAGAAATTGTGATTAAAAATCTTTCTCCCAAAAGTTCTTCCTGAATTGATTAACTTTTTTTGTAGCTGCTCCAACCTCCATTGCCTCACATTCATGTGCTTGTCGTCTCACGCCCATTCATCATTCTATCGTTATTTTTTCTTCCATTAAAAATAAACTCTTCAACTATCTTTTTTTTTAATTAATATTCTTTTACACTTTTTTTGTAATCACAGAAACGTGTTTTATATGATTTTTTTCATATTTTTCTCTCATTAATTTTAATTTTAAAATCTTATCTGGTATTTTCTCAGTTTTACTTTCCAAGCTACATTCTATTAGAAAATTTTCCACTTTTTTGTATTTATTCACCTTTTAGAATCTACTGTAAAATATTTCTTTTTTTTTTTTAAATATTTTTCTCTCATTCAAAATATTTTCGCATCTTTAGTCATCTCACTAGTTAGGTCTATTGTGATAATTAATAGTTTTTTTATTTAACATTTAAAATATTTTTCTTGTTTAATATTCTTAAAATCACTTTTCATTTTTTTCATTGATTTCTTACTGATTTTTTTTCAATGTTTCAAAGCTTTTCATTTTTTTTCTTGCAATATGATTAAATTTGTAGGTTATATTTTGAAAAATAAGAAAGAAATAATAAAATTCAGGATGAAAATTTCTACAGCGATATATCCTTTTTCTAATCTCATCTACATTTTGTTTTTATTTATTTAGTTATATAAGAATTTGTTGTTTTTTTTATTAAAGATTAAGTTTCATTCTCTTGCGACAAATTAGTTGCAAAGAATTTTCTTTTAAAAATTGTACCGGTTTCTTTTCTTTTAAGTTTCTTGAGCAAACTTTGATTTTTTTACGTCACAAAGAATTGCTTGAAATTTTGATTTAATTTTTGATTTAATAATTAACCACTTAGGCATAGCAGAGGTTAGAAAAAAGTGTTTTAAATCGGTTAATTGGAGAAGTTTACGGATAGACCGCCATGGCGCTGGTTGTGATTGTCGAAAATAAATTTTAAAAATTCTTTTTTGAATATTATTAATTTTAAGGTATTTTGTAGGTTAGTTCTTGTTATTTTAAAGCTTTTCCAGAAGATAAAAACTTTTAGTTGAGGCTAAAAATTCAAAATCTTGCAGAGAATATAACAAGTAGCGCTTCAAGTGGTCGATCTGCGTACTAATTTTGATTTTCTTTAATTTTCAAATCAGGAAGTTTAAAAAATTCTTTTTTTTTAAAGAGAAATTAATTTTTGTGAATTCAATTCCCAGCTGCTCTAGTCTAGAGGTTTTATGTTTCTTAATCAAAAAAATAAAAAGCTAAACACGTAATAACACTGAAAAGAAAAAGAAATGTCGCAATAGCCAGTCTTTTCGGATTTTTTTTTTGTTGTTTTCGTAGTTTTTAAAACATTCTTCTGTATTTACTGAAGATTTTGTAGTTCTAACTTTATTTTTTTAGCAAAAATATTTATTACAAACACTTGGTGCCATTTTTTTCATGAAAATTCACTTTATCTTAATAATTTTCTCAATCTCAGAAAGATTTTTCACAAAATAGTTTTTTTTAAATTTCTTCTTTCATTTTGCAATT
Organism: Lutzomyia longipalpis; assembly: GCF_024334085.1. Taxonomy (NCBI): domain Eukaryota; kingdom Metazoa; phylum Arthropoda; class Insecta; order Diptera; family Psychodidae; genus Lutzomyia; species Lutzomyia longipalpis. The sequence goes on from NC_074709.1 coordinate 30,328,169, forward strand.
TAACATTTTTGCACGCATTCACAGATTCTGTTTAATGGATCTCGGGCAATTTTTTCAATATAGCATTTATGTTTCTCTCATTTTTTTAATTCTATTTATTTATTTTTAAATTTCAATCTTTTATTAATGCATAATGTTGCATGTTAAACATCGGACAACACTTAATAGCATTTTAATTCACTTTTCATTCTTTTCTTCTTCTTTTAATAATTATGGGGGATTAAATTACACGTAGCAGTTAAAAATTGACGAACTAGACGTCTCAAAGTTGTACATTTAAAAGTTCTTTTTTTTTGGGAATTTTTAGAGATGGTTTTTTAAATATTTTTTTTATAGGAGCGCTAGTATTTAATATAATGATTAAAAAAAAAACCTTTCTAACCTTTAGCAGATGGCCTACACGTTCACACTAAGAGAGGTAATAATGCTATATAATATTTTGTAAGTGGAAGTACGTTTTTTTTTAAACTGATTTTTCATTTAATTAATAATTAAAAATTCTTTCCTGCGTTTGTCGTTTACCTCATAACCGTTTGTGGGGGTTGAGTGGAAGAGTTGCTGTAGTCTGGGGGCAGGAGGGCAGGGAAGTTAAAGTTGATGGGAGCTCTTTTCATTTTTTTTCTCTCTACACATTCAACTTCAGATGGCGCTCTAAGTGGTGTAGAGGCGTAGAGAAATGGCGGTTGGGTTTGCTGCAGGAGGTGTGGAAGGAGCACTGGAGGGTGTTGGTGTGCTGCGGCGACATCATCTCCACTGCATCGTGTCATCGTAGCTGCCATCCTCTCGGTACTCGGTTGTTGTTGCGAAATTCTGCGATGTTGCAGCCAATGCATGGGTGGGCTGACGATGGCGTGGGAGAGAGTCTTGGGTGCTCCGCGATCACGTACTTGGCACCCAGGTGGAGTTGCACGTGCAGAACGTGGTGGGGATCACAGGGGCATAGTACACACCATTGGCATAGAGCAAGCCAGCCGGCTGTGGTGGTAGCGTCGTCATTTGCTGCTGCGGCTGTGGCGATGGCTGCGGCGGTGGATGCTGCTGTGTCTGTACATTTGACTGCGCAGGTTGTGTCTTCTGTTGCTCCCGGCACAACACCTGCATTGCCAGAGACTCAATCAGCAGCAATGTCTGCCGGCGCTCGTGTCCCATCAGGCACACCGTTGACGTCTCCACGACTTCGTGTAAATGCATCAGGTACTGATACTGCAGCGACTCCTCGTCCGCACCCCAGAAGTGATTCCTCAAGTATGCTTCCAACTTAACCGTTTGCGTGGGTATATCGGGGAAGTCTATGAAGAAACGGCTGCACATATACCGCTCAAGTGTCTTAATCTTCTCCGAATCGACGGGTCGGTAGTTGCGTACAAGGAGGTTGCAGTACTTGAGTAGACCGCCACCGCGTATCTCCTCAGGTTGTCGCGTTGAGATCAATTTATGTTGCAAGTGGTAGAGTGCCTCCTGGAAGTCCCCGTAGACTGACTCCCCAACAACAGTTGGGTAGAAGTTCTCACTTATGGGTAGGGCGGCACAGTCGTAGAAGAGAAGCAAGGAGTCAAGGACTATTTGGAAACTATCCACACTGAATTCAAACTGCCGACGCATCGTATCGACGAATTTCAATTCAACATTCTTATGTCCTGGCGAATTGCCCAGTGAGATCAAACTCCATCGATCACCATCGTTGTTATTGTTCACTTTCACCATCTTCCCCACGTAGGCCTCCTTGAGGGAGCACGGTGTGATTCGTCGTCGGGAGACACCCTCGGGTAGGAGGTCAAACAGGGAATTGAGCACGGCAGACTTGACGCGGTCGTAGTGCCGACCCGAACTGAATTCAAGGGCAAAGATCAGATCTAGGTCATTGTAGGGCTGCGCCTCAGATGCCAAAACGTGACTTGCGGCACCACCATTGAGACGGATATCTTTTACAGTCATACCAGCGCCACCGGATGCAACATCCAGCTCCAATTTCTTTCGCACAAGCGTCACAAGATCCTTCAGACGTACCTCGAGTGTGGGAAAATTTCCACGACCATGTATGGAGACAACTTCATCCATTACATCGTTGAGCTTGCGAACCTGTTCAAATGATAGCACAGCCAATCGTTGGGCACTCGTATCCACAGACTCCAGTGATCCATGATCCGATGTGAGGGAGGCTATTGAGGCTGCTGATGATGTGGATGCACTACCACTGCCGCTTCCTGGGCTAAGTGGGGGTGTCTCTGTGCCGCTGCCATCTGAATGAAAACCATCGTCCACCTGGTGATGTCGGTAGCTGTGAAAGTCCATCCTCGAAGAGGATCGCTTGAGGGTATCGGGCGCCTCCTCTAGAGTCCCGCACTACAATGAAAAGAACAAAGAAAATCATTTTAAAACTTTAGGTTTAGAATATTCGTAAACGCCCCTTAATATTATTAAATATTTTCTTGGTGGAAATTGGCGCAGATAGATGAGATGACAGAAGGAAAAAATTTTCCTTCTGTCATCTCATTATTAAATATTTTATTTCTTTCGAGGCAGTGCTGTTAATCTTTAAAATAAGAATTTTGTTAGTCATGATTTGTAAGTAAAAAAAATTCTCAGAAAAATATAAAAATGCTGTAAAATAAGAACAGGAAATGTTTTTTTTAATGTAAAAACAAATTCTATTTTTATAGCAGTTTCTTAGTTTAGTTTTTATCTTTATTATTTTATCAACTTAATAGACAAAGTTTAAGGCCAAAAAACGTCTAGGTAGCTTATGGTTTATCAACCCAATATAAAGGACATTAAACCTTTTTTTTTAGAATTAGGAGATTATTTAGATAAGATCAGTAACCCCAAGAAAATTTATATCAAAGACAGTTTTTCTTAAATCAAAACTATTAAGACGTCTACCAATTCTTCACGTATTAAATGTATTTTCTTCCACCAATAAAAAAAAATCTTTTAGGAAGTTAAAAAAAACAAAAGATTTAACCTACAAAGATCAATCTCAAAGCGATATTTGCTGCAAAAAAAGGTGATCTTCACTTCCTCTAACCGGAACGTTTCTGTTTTTTTTTCTCCTCGATTCAGTGTCAATTTTTATAATGATCATCTTAGGCAATCAAATATCACAAAATGTATATAAATTGCAATAAAATGAATTGAGAGAGAGAAAAAAGTCTCAATCAATTAATTAATCACGGAGAGATCGTTCATCAAATGGAGATCACATGTGCGCGATCTCCTCAATAAGCTGCGTGATCTTGAAAGCAACTTTCAAGGTAAATTTTTTATTTCTCTACATCTTCTCAAAGCTTCTAAATCGGCGCGTAGAAAGTGTCGTAAAGCGAGATGGTTGAAAAGTGAAGAAACGTGTTCTATAGTGCAAAGAAAAATAAGAAGAAAAAAAAAAACGAACCAACAGCTCATTTGCAATTCAAATTAATGATTAAAAGTTGGGGAAGAACTTGATGATTTTGCCTGTGAGATAATTTTGTGGCGTAGATTTTTGCAACAAAACATTTATATACACATTTTGCAAAATGCCTAAACTACGATCGCATCTAATTGCTTTCTCAGGGACATTTTGTGTGAGCGCGCGATAGCTCGATCATTTTGCGGAAATGCCTCACTTTTAAGGGCCTCGATGCACGCAAAGTGCAATTTGAAGTTTTTTCTTTTTTACTTCTCTCTATCGCATTATATGTATATACTTCCTCTTCTGTGAGCCAAAAAGAAAAAGCTCACGATCACACGGGCAAATGTGAAAAAGAAGTAGAGAAAGAAAAAAAAGCTCCTCATCAAAGTGCGACAACGGGCGGGAAAATTAAGTAAAATTAGGTCAAATATATTTTTTCTTTTAATTTTGTTGTTTGCACGACTACACGATATATCCCCCCTCCCCTTCAGTCAATTAGCATAAATATTTATTTATTAAATAAAAATGCATGTGATCTATTTTTTTATTGGTTGAATTTTCCATGCCTCTTCTTCGCAGCCCATTCGCATGCCCATAAAAAAAAACATTCGCTTCGAATTGATTTGCATCGAATCGAATTGATTACATCGCAGGGCAATTAGCATAAATTATTGGCATTAAATACTGAAAGATGAATTGCGGTTGAATTTACATTCCTTATTCTAAATAATTTTCTTCAAGTATTTAATCTTCATTTTCTTCATGGTTTTTCCACGAAAAGATGCGAAGAGTTAGAAAAAAAATTGCAGAGCTATTCTAATTGCGACTGTCGGTACGCAAATAGGAATTTCAGGTGTGTCAGCTCTGTATGGAGATTTGTAGAGAAGAGAAAAATAAATGAGGACGTGCAACAGGCGTCGTGACGCTCTCACAATGCGGCAAGAGATTGTTGCTCTGTAAATTCTTCAACTTTTTACCTCTTTTGTGAATTGTTTATTTTTATCCTTTTAGTATTTTTTCATTTATTAATATTTCTTATTTCTTTTGTTATTTTAGGTATTTTTGTATAAAAAAATGTTTTTTTAATTCAATTGCAAAGATATAAATCTAAAAATGTTCAAAAGAATTATTTTAACCCTTTAGGGTTAGGGTCATACGCTGACCCAAACGTGAAACATTTTATTTTTTCAATTATTTATTAATGTAATTGTTTTTTCCATGTTACAAATGCATCAAATTCACGCATAAGGGGTCAAAGAAGACGTTCTGAGTGAGAAAAGTCCTCTAAAAAATTCATAGAATAAAAATCGCGATAAAAGAGCGCATGTTTCAATGTTTTAATGTTTCATGTTGGACGTTAAAGGGTTAACAGCAGTGTTTCATCTTAGAACCATAAAAAATTATTTTTTTTATAACAAATTTGAATAAAAAATTCCCCAAAATACATTCCTTAACACCAAGAAGAAAATCACTAAAAATATTCAAATAGTTCTAAACAACAAACACTGGATGTTGGCTCTTGTGCGGAGCCTCAGTGTAAAATTGATTTAATTTTTTTTACATAACATTCCCAACCACCTGACGCGAATGGTGGGCAAAAAAAAGAGCTTTTGGCTTATTCTTTATTTACAAATTGCGCCATTTAATCATATTTTCTGTGCCATTTTTGCAAACACTCCGCAAAAGCAAATGGTCGGACAAAAAAATTGACATCGTCATTTGCAATTAATATAAATATATCGCCTTACTAAACACACGTACGCCACACAGAGTGTTGAGAGAGAGAAAAAAAAGTGAAAGACAGGAAAAAATACGGCATGGCTAATAAATGGAAGCTGTTTGCATAAATTGGAGATGAAAAATTGTGCAATTAACCATGAAAAACATATATTGGGAAATATCCCGCACAGAGTGAAAATTTTTTGGTTTCCATTGTGTGTGTGTGGATTAAAAAAAATCCACAGCGCATTTCCAATGGGCTCAAATTATGTGTGTTTCGGTGCCGATTGAAATGCGTTCGCGAAAGTCGCAAAGCGCTTTCAATTGAGAGGAAAATTGATTATCAATCCAGTGAGAGAGATGTGAGAGTGACCACAATTTTCAGATTCTTTTTTTTTGCTGTGTTGCCTCTTTCATTGAATGTGCACAATGAGGTACAATAGAAAATTTTGTGCGCTTCATCTTGCTCACCAGACCATTGCAATTGTGCGGGTGGCCCAAGGGGGAGACGCTACCTCGACGCACAGTGTACGCACCACGGCGATGGGGCTATGCGAGAGAGAAAGTGGTTCAATGCTGAATGAACAAATTGATGCCAAAAACACACCATTTAATGCAAGAAATGCTCACGCATGCAATTTATTATGCTTCTTTCTTCTTCTCTTTGCATCATTAGAATTGACTGATTTTTAACAGAAAAATACGAAGGAATAATGCATAAGAAATTAATGGAAAGAAAGGTAAATTATCAAAATATTTTCCTGACCAAAAAACAGAACATCACTCCTCCCCCGCAATTAAATAACTAACAATCTGCTAACATTTTTATCAATTTTTTTTTAACGTTTCAAATTAGAATTTTTGCAGAGCAACAAAAAATTGTTTATAAGCTTTCCATGAGAGCTTATCTTTCTCGCAGCTCTCACGAGACTTTATCTCGCGCTCGGGGAAATTTCTTAACAAATTGACCTCTATTGCGTAATTTGAATGATAAAAAATTATTCAAGACTCACAGCTCAAGCTTTTTCGTTGTAAACACAAAATAAACGAAAAGCAAAATGCATTTGAAAGTCAATTTATATACAATAAAATTTGGTTTGTTAAAAAGTTAAAAAAAATCAGTTGAAAACAAGGGAGAGAGAAAAGCAAAGAAAAAATTACTTAATAAATGTGATAAGCAAGATGTTTCAATTGTTTGTTTATTTTAGAGGGTAAAACAAAATGAAAATGAAGATTTTTAATTGATTGATTGAATTATTTTTTTTTAAATGCCGAAATTAAATTAAAAATTCAGTTCATTTTTTAAATTTATTAATTATTAATTTAATAAGATAAATAAATTAAAACAAACAAGATGTGTCTGGGACACCTTGACCCAATAAATAATAAATTGACTCTCAGGTGGATTTATACGCTCAACAGGTAATGCAAATTAAAAATGAAAATTAAATCAAATTGTATTAAAATATATTCCCTCCCAAAATGAAATTGCATAATTCAATGTGCTTAATTCCACCAAAAGCATCGAAAAAAAATGATCGGAATTAAATGCGTTGGTGCACAAATAACATCCAAAAGCCCCCGCAGGAGGAGAGAAGAGGATGATGCGCGGAAAAGTTCAAGCTCGCAATCCCATAAAGTTTGTCCCATTACAATGGAACTTGTCAACAATTCATCTGTTTCTCCATTTATATTGTATTGAATAAGAATTACGTGAGTAAAAGCAATATTTACGGACGGAGGTCAAAGAATTGATTGAAGTCACAGCGACGATGGTTTTATTTACATTACAAAAGCTTCCCATTTAATGCTGCGAGAAAGAGACAGAACGGTGTTTGTGCGGTGGATTAGTTGACATTTTCTCATGTGAAAGAAAAGAGCTTATTGTGGAGCTTTCCTCTGTTTGAAATTAATGATTAAGATGTGAGAAATTGACGTTTTAATTAAAACTAAAATACGTATTAAACTATTCTTGGAACATGAGGCTCGTGGGTTAATAAGTTTGCACCCCATGTTCCTTAAGAGAGAGTCATGAGTTCGAATCTCACAGAGGGAAGAACCTTTTTTTTATAAAATAAATATTTTTCTTTTTGTATAAAAATAACTTTCAATACTGCAACCATTTGACATTGTTTGAATTTCCATTGACTTTCATATCAAATGTCCCTCATAGAGGCAAATAAATCACATTGATAGCATCGATAAGAATCCCACAAATTCGTATTGATCACAATGTTGTTTTAATAAGAAGACATCTCATTGTGAAAACGATTTTAGCACCATTTATTGTGCAATAAAAAAATTCATAAATACGGCATGTGTGTTGTCCAATGAACTTTAAAGCCATATATACAAAACGTCCTTGAACTTAAGAAAATATCATGTGTGTTATTTAAGTTATCGCGCGCGCCACTTGTAAGTTATAGTTTTGCTCAGAAGATTGCTCAGAGTTTGAGGAAATATTCACAAGAAAAAAAAAGCTTTAAATTATTTCTAAGAAAAAAATTTAAGCTGAGTGGGGAGATGTCTTTTTTTATTCTTTTTTTAAATTTATTTTGAATCATCGCGGAAAAACCATATTTGTGTGATTATAGAGACTTTATCGTTGCTTTTTTTGCCTAAAAAAATTTATTATTATTTAGTGAGTTAAGGAAAATAATATTTATTTCTTTTTTATTAAAGAAATTGAGAAGATGTAATTCAATTTAATTAATTTCGTTGGTCAATAAGTTTTGTCGGTTTTTGACTCTGTTCAATTGGGACTCAAGTAATATCTAATTCAGACTCAAACGACTTATTGATACTCCAAAATACATTATTGTGACGAAACTTCTGCCTAATTTTGACACAAAAAAAATTTTTAGACGAAATTCACAAAGAGATTGTTTTTCCACAAGAAAAATTAATCAAAATTATTTTTTTAGTACAAATAAAAGCTCACAGAGCTTCACAAATCCACTTCTAAATCCCATTAAAATCCCAACATAAAATTGAAATGTATTAAGAGGTCATCACCTCCACCCCTCGTCCATTGTAGCTGCGAATTTTCACCTGTTCAACGTAAACACCTGGACAATGGCGGGGACACGCATTGACACATTGTTTCATTTCTCTCTGGGATCTGAATTAGCAAACAAATTATAAAGCCATTTGAAAGTCTCACCAATTCGAAAATGATTACAAAAGCATTTTACACGGCTGGACAAAAATTAATTAACATTTGCACACACGCATGATTATATTTATTTCTCTCTCTCTTAGCCCCCGCGCGCCTTACATCTTTATTGCCCATTTTAGGTAAAAAGAAAAAGAGTTAGAGAAGAGAGCAAAAAAAAACGAAGAAATGATGATGAAAAATAAGAAGATTGATCTTTTTTTCCCGCCTCACCGCGCCGCCGAAAAAAAACATTTGGCATGGAAAGAAAAAGTGAATACTTCATGCGCAAAACGGACAAGAGCGTGGTGTGAGAAAAAAACCACACTGAGAGTAATTTTTTTTCTTTAATATTAATGTTTCATTTTTTTCTTATTCCTAAAAGTGCGCACGATTTAGAAATTCTGTCAGAGTTTTTTTTTCTCTGTATTTTCTTTTGTGAGCCGCATTACGCGTACTCGCGAGGATTTAATCGGTCAATAAGTATTGATTTATCGTTTTTAACTTACTTTCGTAACAAAATGAATTCTGGGTCAGAAAGCAACAAGCAAAATTGTTCAACATGAAAAACAGTGAAATGGAAAAATATAACTCTGTATTTGTTGCATTTAGCTGACTACACAAGAGAGACAAAAGAAGAACAGAAAAAATGAGAGGGAGAGAGTGAAGAAAATCTGTGAAGATTTATATAGAAGAATATTCAAATATATAGTCCCTGAAGAAAAATTCTTTTGCTTCTTCTCGTTGCAATCCAACAGGTGGCGGCACATGTTAATGCATATTTTAAGCCTTCCTGTAGCAATGAGGAATGAAAGGGGATGAAAGGAATGATTTTTTATTCATCCCTACAGAATTTTTCCTCTCGCAGGTAAAAAAAAACTTAAATTGATCATGATTTGAAGCATAAAATATTAAATTTATGCTTTTCAGTGCTCATTTTTCGCATTTGCATGGATAGATGGCATTACTTTCGACCGCAGTGCAAATTGTCACGCACTCCACACGCCAGGAAAAAAAATTCTTCCCGCCTCATTGGCATTCCTTGCGAGATATTGCCCAAAAAACACAATTTTTCATCACATTTTTCACATCGTATGAATAAGTTATTTATAAAACTTTTACCCACACACGTTTCTCACATTGCACAGAAGCCGGTATTGCTCAAAAGCCACCCAATGAATTGCCTTTCTAATCAGAATGATGAGCAATATGGTGGAATTAGAAGAATTCTTTTTGCAAAAGTGGGTGGGCTAAATAAATAAATAATTAAGAATAATTAAAGATTATTTCTCATTGAACACTTAGTTAGTTCGATAGGTTTTAACAAAGTCAAAATCTTTGAGTTCAAATCTCAGCGAGGAAGAATTTTTTTCCTAATACTCATTTTATTTATTTGAGAGCTTTAAGCTTCTTCCAAAAGTTTAATATTGTTCTAAATTTCCTTTCAAGGCTAATTTTCCTGAGAGATTAATTTTATCATGAAAATGGCTGCATTTTAGTTTATTTGCTCTTCATCATTCAGTCAGCCCATTATGTGCCTTTCGTGCTAAAACCTCTCCTCGCGTGAGAAATTGCACAGAAGTACTAAATAAAATTGAAAAGCAAAAAAAACGAGACAGTAGCAAAAAGAACTTGTGCTGCTGCAAATGAATAAAACGTGAATGTGTGATGAGTAATAATTAAACTGTCTCTCAAGTCGATGAAATTAAATGACATTTTGCGCTTTTCCGCGAAAAAATTCCCATGAAAATATTTTTCTCTTATTGCCAAAAAAAGCTTTATTTTTCTCCCAGATGTTTCTGCATCCTCGTAGTGTTAAAAAAAAATACAAAACATTTTTTTTGTACCGAGAATTCCAAGAAAAAACCATGTTAGGAGAATTTCTTGCAGCAGCGACCGTGTTTGGTGTACAAATAATGAATTTATTTTTGTAGAATTTCTATTGCACAACATGGATTTTTTCTACATACTCGTATGCTGTGGCACATGGAGAAATCACCTTGAATTCTTCGTAAAAACGCACCTCTATTGAATAATTTTTGCGTTGTTGTGTAAAATGTATGGATGGGGGAAAACAGCTGAAAATGCACGTGCTTTTGCAGAGAGAAAAAAATGTGAGATGTTTGTCATCAGATGCAGATTCTGATACAATTTTTTTCTATCAAAGCTTTTCTATAAAAAGACCTACAGATAATATAGATTGTTGAAAAAGCTCTGGAAAGCTCTAGAAATTCGTATTGCGTGTTTTTTTCTTCTATCTCTCCTTCCAATACGTCACAGTGGAGCTTATTTAGCGTTCTATATCATTTAGAGAAAAATACCTAATTGATTGATTATACCTTCAATTGCTGATTAACTCCCCCGCACGGTTGTGGTGTGAAAGTCAATTTATCAAATGGCACAAGAATATAACTGATAAGAAATGACGCACGCGATTTTCACTTGAAATTCAAATTATTTCTCACGTAATTCACTGAGAAATCCCCTTTATTGAAAAAAAAAAGATTTTTTTTGCATTTTAATTCCTCCATTTGATATTAAGTCCATCACTGTGTTTGTGCTAGTCAATTGACCGATTAATTTATTTGTAAAGTAAAACATCAATATGACGGAGCTTTAACATTAAACAAAAAAGCAATTAAACCAATAAATAATTATTTTAATTGGCTCACAGTGTTCACAGGAGTTTTAGTGATAAATAAACCTTTGAAAATGCCACCGTTTTGATGCACAGAGACAACCACTAAAGTAAATATAAACAGAGTTTAATTTATTGGAATAAATTTATTCACAGTGAATATTGATTTTAGTCAGTATATATTTAATTCAAAATAAATTTAATATGTGCAATTGCATTTTTGTTGCTTTTATGAATTTTCTCATTTGCTTTAGTTAAAATAGTTTTCCTTAAACCTTCTAAAAAATTCTTAAACAATAAATAACTCATAAATCAATTTATTTGTAAATCAAAATCAGAAAATGAAAAATTCTTTAAAAACTTTCCAACAAAAGCTCTTCATTGAACTTTTTGACCTAAAATCTCACAAAAATCATGCTAAAAATAAGAATTTCGCAACACCAGCGCCATTAGTGAGTGAAACCCGCATTAAAAAGTCTTAAACTATATTTTTTGTAGCCAGAGTGATAAATTATAAATTCCATTAATTAATCCCAGTGCGGCGGGAGCTTTCACCTCTATATGGAAAATGAGGAAAAATTCTTTGCTTAATAGTTCATCAAACTATATATTGGATTTTCCATGGTGCATTTTATTTAAATTAACCGGAAAATTTATTGAGAAATTTTTGTGAAAATTCTGCAATCAAATGCGCTAAAATATACGGGCGCGATGTAATTTCATATGAACACTGTAAATTTGCGTAATGTTTTATAAACACCAAATCTATTTTTAGCCTCATTTTTTGCTTATTTACATTTACGCGCCTGACTATTGAAGTGAAACCACAGAAAAGTGACCATCGTGGTTATTTCTATATTGTATAGCAAAGTCTATTGTACTGAAAGTGTTCTTATAAAAATAAAATGAGTAAGAAAAAGCTCTGAGAAAGCTTTCAGGAAGGATCAATCGGAGAGATTCTAACCTCTCAGTTTTCTCATTGTTTGTGCTTCTGAGTGAAGGAAAAAAGATCTAATCACGATCTTTTCCGCTTTGTACATCGCGGATGACGATGAGACAGGTTCAGTGTGGCGTACAAGACGCAAAAGATTGAAATATGATGTACAAATTAACCCATCTCTAAACATTTTTCTTGTGTAATTTGGTGGAATCCCCCGTCGCGATGTGCTTTTTGTACTTCTCACTCTCGTTGGTTTTTTTTTCTTTCTTGTTGTCCATCTCTCAAATTCTCCTCTGTAATATGCATTACGCGGAAAAAGCGAAATAGAGTTGTTTAGCAGCAACAGTGAAGAAGTGAAAGAACATCAAAGAGAGGGGAATAAAATATGTAGTAATATCTCTCTTGTGAGTGAATATTATGCAATTTGCTTCTTTTTTTTGTTTACAACTCTTCTCCACTTTTTTTTCTTCTTGTGTCATCTACCTCCTAAACTATCTACTTAGCATCTTCTTGTGGAGTCTTTTTTGTGGTGCAATGGACTCTTCTTCAAAAATCCACTCAAATTGGTGAATTGACAATGGAGAGATTTTTTTTCATCGTTTGTGCCTCTCAAGTGGCTCATGATGATCTTTTAAGTCTCTTTAGCAAATAAGTAACTGATCAATTTCATTGCCAAATAGCAGATGATGATAGTTAAGAAAAAAATAGCTTTAGTTACTTTTATGAAGGTAAAAATGAAAGTTTCTTTTGGGATTCGAACCGAAAGACTTTCCGTTCAGGGGATCGAAGGAAAACTCATTGACCCAACAGAAGAATACGATAAGGGACAAACTCATTTAAAAATATTCTTCAAATGTTAAGATTTGAAGCTAAAAATCAACTCAAAGCTCTTCTAAAATTCGCAAACTTTATCCATTTCCAAGAAAACTTAATTTAATCTTCACTATAAATTAAAGATTTCAAGTGATACTTAATTAAATATGGAGATAAGAATAAAGACTACAAAAATTCTGATACAAAGTTCTGGTGGGGAAATTCCCAACCACGCGATGAGGAGACTTTCTTTCATGCCAAAAAATCACGACAAATGTTGACTCATCGCACCTGAAGCACATAACATATATGTAACCATTTTAAGCCACAATTCTAACACGTGATTTGCAGAAATTATATTGAGATTTTGTTTACTTCTCCTCCCCTCCCCTACTACCTTCCTCATCTCATTCCAAGCGCAGAGAGTGAGAAAAAAAGACACACACGTCTGTTTTTTTGCACCTTAACACAGTGATATTACACACCATAAAAGTCCCATTGACAAATATGTGAATAAAATTGTCACCTGCTCTTACGTCACACGCAGACCTACAATTCTATTCACAGCACCTTTCAGTGGGTTATGCCCTCTGCTGCTTATTTGCCTCTTTTTCGTACAAATGTACATGCGATACTTTTTATTCCTCCTCTTCTTCTTTTAATTCCTCAAGTCCCAAAAAAAACCGAATAAAACAGCGCAGACTTTCTTTGCGCGCGCGAGGAAATTTCGGCAATTTCCTTATCACAGGAAATCATTTCACATGTTGTGAAGCATATTACGACGATGGCAAAAAGCAACATCTAAATGCGACTTGTAAATGTGATATTGGAAGACCAAAAACAAGAGTTTACAAAATGTGAAGAAAAACGCAAAAAACGTTAATTGGTTTGAATTTGTCACGTGTGTGAGCCAAAGGGGCTAGAAGTTTTCAGAAAAAAAAAGAAAATGAAAAAGATAGTTTGTGTTGTTGAGAAGAGAAATGATAAGAAAATATCTATTGAATTTCTTACTATTGGTAGTGAAGAATCTTTAATTTCTAAAGGAAAAAGTCTTAAATTTTTCTGTCTAAAATAAATTGGTTTTGAAACTGATTATTTTTTAACGTTTGACATTTTTTATCTTGAATTTGTAACCTTTAAATTTTCCATTGATTTACAAACTTTTCAAACTAGAATCTCTTAAAATTCTAACGATTAAAGGTAAAACTAACTGCTCTTTAACGTTAAGATTTTCAATTCACAAAAATCTTTTAATATCTAACGATTAATTTTTTCTAACGTTTGATTTTTAACCCTATATTTTTTAACCGGCAACGATGAAGTCCTTTAAATTCTAACGATTCGGGCCTGGAAACTTCTTGGCTTTAACGTTAGATTTTCATGTCTTAAAAATTATAAATATTGTTTTAAAAACTTCCTCAACTTCCATATTGTTTAATGTTTTCTTACAATTCATTTCTAACTCTAAAACTCCTTTTAATTCTAACGATAAGGCCTAGAAACTTATTAGCTTTTAGCGTTAGATTTTCAGGTTTAAAAAATTCTAAAGTTTGAACTCAATACTTCATAGTTTCTAAATCTTTTAATTTTATTTCTAACGTTCGATTTTTAACTCCATTAAATATTCTTCAACCTGCAACTATAAAGTCCTTTAATTTCTAAAATTTTATACTTAAGGAAAATGCGAAATTCTCAACGATTTTCCATGCAAAATATACCTAATAAATGTTCTTTTTATTGAGAATCGCATGACTCAGAAGCTCCATTATGTTGAGCTATAAACGTACAAATAGCCCAACCTGATCTTGTGTGTTGTGATACACATATTTTAAGAAATTGCAACAATTAGTCTTCCAACTCTGCGGCACAGAGAAGCAATTTACGAGGCATTTTTTGTTGTTAATGCAAAAGAGACGCAGATAATTTTTTAGATTGGAAAGCCATAGTGTCGCTCACTGAAGGTGTAATTGCTGCTCTTTTTTTTATTTCAATGTCATTGAAATATTACTCATTCTGAATAGTTAATCAATTTTGTTGTGGAGAACTTCACTTTATATACATACAAATACTTTGTGCAGGAGTTCCACGCGAGAAGATAGAGAGAATGAACTGCACATTTGATAAATGGAAGTACTAAATTGCTTGAATTAAATAATACACCAGCATATGATTTAATTATTCGCGCTCTTGCAAATGAATATTCAGCAATTCATAATTCCTCGCTTCTTTCTCTCCAGCAACCAACAGAAAGCTCCCGCGGCAATGCTACAAGTTCGTGAGCTTTGAGAAGAATGAGAAAAAAAATGTGCGAAACAATGAGGATGTCATCAATATGAGAAAGTTCATTCGCATTTATATTTTCAAAAGAAAAAAATTCAAAATATGGAATAAGGTGAGAATAAAAAAAATCTAGACGTGTTTTTTTCTATTAGAACTTGTAAGTTTTTTTTCTTAACAAGTTTTTTTTATATATGGAGCAAGGAGGAACACGTGTTAATGTTATTACGTAAATAAAAATACAATTTTTCATGTGATTAAAATCAGTGGAAATAATCGGATATTCTTGGAAGTAAAAACATAAGAATACATTGAATAACTGCAGTGTTTATGATTTTATTTGTCTTTGAAATCATTTTAATATCAATGTGAAAAAATAGATAGATATGTACAAGAGATTGAGAATACAGAAAAAGAGAAAAAATGGCCAATTTCTTATCATTGAAATTTTTCACCGTGGCGCTTCTATCGCAAAGAGGGACGCTACATTAAAACCATAAGATTGTTTATTAAGATCATTTGAATTTAAGACTGAATTTTAATTAAACTCTCAGTTTCAGCTTCTTAATGATCCAATAAATTAATTTTTACTAATCATTCAGAATCAATTCCCAATCAAACCCAAATATTTTTCCGCCAGAGGGCTTAACCTTTTAACATTTAAATTGGAATATGAAAAAAAAATGAGATTATACTTAACACAACAAGGGCATCTCTTATTAGTCGGTTGACCATTTAATATTCAAAGACTTTCAAGTTTTTTTTTCTCAGACACCCTACCGTGGAATATTGACTGTCTGCCCTGCGGCTCACACCTCAACACTCTAGTTATTCTCCTGTGTGTAATACCAAGAAGATTATTAAGAAGTTTTGCTACTCATTCCACCACTTTCAACTGAACGCGCGCGAATCACAAACTTGACCCACTTTGGAGGATATTTTCAGCTGCAGAAATGTAAACCTTTCTGGACATTTTGTAGTTATTTTGGAAGGTACCCAATGATGATGGGAGTGCCTGTGCGTGGTGATCTCTTTCACGTCCCTGAAGTGAGATCGTCGATAAATCAAGCTACATACGAAGGGGGAAACCTTGATTTTGGCCTCTCGAAAACTAATGAATTTTCTTAGGTCAAATTTCCCTCTCATTTCTGCCGCTGGGCACAAAATGTCAAGACATCACGGCATGTGTTGACACCCCGTGAGATGCTAAAGATCGATAAATTGGATGCTTTGCGGAGCACTGCATTGAGATGAAGAAGGAAAAAATCCGTCTCTGCGCGTTCGACAATAAAAGAGCAATTGGAAAATGTTTAAATCCGGATTCTCGCGATGTATGTCTTCTCTGGGTGTGATTTTTTTCCTCCTTTTAGTGTTTCTCTGCCAACCATCAATTTATTTAATACGAGGTAAATTGTCGCTTCGCTCCAATTTACCTCGCCCCGCTTCGCGGGGATTTGTTGCGCTTCGCGCAAATTTTAAAGAAAATAAATTGTGAAGGTTTAAAGGTAGATTAGGGCCACTTATCAATCCCAAAAGAAAAATTTGCAAAGAGAAGAAATCATTTTCATACAACATTTCCGGCGCCAAATTCAAAAATTCGCAAAAACTGCATGACTGTTATATGGGGGCTACCTGAAGGGGGGCTTTGGGGGGAAAATGAATACGGCCACTCGAAACCGCCTGATATAAGGAGCCTCTGTGCCAAATTTCATCGCGATCGGTCAAACGGTGTAGATTTGTATAGCCGAACACGACTGATTACCAACAAACAGACCTTTCTTTATTATATAGATGGAGAGCTCTCATCAATCTCAAAAAAAAAAAAAAATTCAAAGAGAAGAAATCATTTTCATACAACATTTCCGGCGCCAAATTCAAAAATTCGCAAAAAATGCATGACTGTTATATGGGGGCTACCTGAAGGGGGGCTTTGGGGGGAAAATGAATACGGCCACTCGAAACCGCCTGATATAAGGAGCCTCTGTACCAAATTTCTTCACGATCGGTCAAACGGTGTAGATTTGTATAGCCGAACACGACTGATTACCAACAAACAGACCTTTCTTTATTATATAGATGGAGAGCTCTCATCAATCTCAAAAAAAAAAAATTCAAAGAGAAGAAATCATTTTCATACAACATTTCCGGCGCCAAATTCAAAAATTCGCAAAAACTGCATGACTGTTATATGGGGGCTACCTGAAGGGGGGCTTTGGGGGGAAAATGAATACGGCCACTCGAAACCGCCTGATATAAGGAGCCTCTGTACCAAATTTCTTCACGATCGGTCAAACGGTGTAGATTTGTATAGCCGAACACGACTGATTACCAACAAACAGACCTTTCTTTATTATATAGATGGAGAGCTCTCATCAATCTCAAAAAAAAAAAAATTCAAAGAGAAGAAATCATTTTCATACAACATTTCCGGCGCCAAATTCAAAAATTCGCAAAAAATGCATGACTGTTATATGGGGGCTACCTGAAGGGGGGCATTGGGGTGAAAATGAATACGGCCACTCGAAACCGCCTGATATAAGGAGCCTCTGTACCAAATTTCTTCACGATCGGTCAAACGGTGTAGATTTGTATAGCCGAACACGACTGATTACCAACAAACAGACCTTTCTTTATTATATAGATTTACAGTCGTGCCCAGCGGTGACCACTCTGCGCAAGATACTTCAGACACAACGCTGTGTGTTTATTTATTTATTTTTTCAAGTTATTTTAGAAGAATTTCTTTTGAGATTTAATGGAAGGAACAAAGATTTTCCTAAGATTTTAGACCAAGATATTTGAATATAATCTTTTTATATTATCTTCTGAAGAGATTTTAAAGAAATAAAATAAATTTTTAGGAATTTAGGTTAGAAATTATTATGAGTTCTAGAAGATCTTTAGCTTTTTTTAAGTAAAAAATTAATTTATTATACGATTAAAGAATCATGAGCTCAAAGAGTTTTTTCGATTGAAGATTTTTTTAACAGTTAATAAAACAAATTTTTAAAGATTCAGAAATTTTGGGTAATTTAGATTAAAGAATTTAATACGTTCTAAAAGAAACCTTAATCTTCAATCCATAAAATTGATTTTTAAACTTTAAGTCTAATTACTTCAGGTTCACAACTATTAAGAAATTAAAATTCAAGATAAATTCTTGAAAGTTCTAACCAATTAATCATTAACGAATAACAAATTTCTGAATTTTCTGAATTTACGAATTTAATTTTCTAGGTTCTAAATTCAGAATTTTTTATATGTATTTTGCTTAGAAATGTCTCATAATTAATTTTTAATCTTAATATTTCTTTTTGGAAAATTTCTAAAGTTCTTTTTAGTTTTAAAATTACAAGAAAAACTTCTAATAAGTCATTAAAGTTCTTGCCTACTTCCGCAAGAATTCTTCTCACTTTAATAAACAAAACACGTGTGTCCGGAGCACCTTGGAGATGGTTCTGCTGCTATTTTTTTCTTAATAGCAAATCTCATACAATATTACTGGGCAATTTTTTTTTATAATATTTCATGCTATAATAAAATGCGCATCATTCTCGCGGGAAATGTTTTTCTCATTGCCCCGATCTGTGGTTTCACTTTGACACGGTAAACACACACTCTGCGGACATTTTATTCATGCGATTGCCATAGGCGGATGATGGATTTCTCCACAAAAAAATCTGATTTTTTTCTCACATTTTTAAACTTTTTCTAATTATCTCACAGAGAGGTTTTTATCAATAACCTTGAGATATTCTTATGTGCGGGAGAGAGAGACGAGAATGGAAAGAAAAATAACATCTCCAGCCAAATTGCCACACAATAAACCACACGGAAATGGATAAAAGAATGCGATGCTGTGAGCAACACAAAAAAAAAGAATTCTCCTGGAAGTCTGCACAGGTGAGGAAAATATTAAAATATGAATTGGCAAACATTGAGAACTGCGCCAAAATGGGCGAGAGTTGAATTTATGGGAAGTATAATAGCAGATGGGCATGACGATCATGTATGATTTATTACCTTTTTACTTTTTCATTATTTACCAGGCAATTTGCATAATTTTCTATTTCAAGTCATGTTGCTTGAAATTGACTCCAATAAACGTACAGAATTTTGATTTGAATTCAAATTCCGTGAGATCCTGAGCTCCTTGGCGACAGCAGCGCCATCAGAACCAATAGAAAGTTCTAATAGAATCCGCCATCTTAATTTTTTCTCTAAAATATTGTTGAATTTATTGAATTTCAATCACAAAATCTATGTTAAAATAAACATGGAAAAAATTTCTAATAATTTCACAACATTTCACACTCCTCCACCACAAAATGCGCATTTTATTTATTTTTTATTTTTTTCATCCGAATCGCCACTGTAAATCATCATTCATTGTGCAAAAAAAACCACCTCTTCCAAGGGACTTCACGGGAATTTTCCACGCTTTTCTCTATCATCGCATCGTGATTACAAACCCCGTTCTTTTTTCAAACGCTACACAAAAAATGATTCATCGCGAGTTTATTTTTCTCCGTCAACAAAATTTATTCAAATTTCCGGAACCTATTTTCCATATTATTCAATATAATGTTGCTCAATGTAAATTAAGCTATATACACGAGCTTTTCGGGGGATTAAGGAATGAAGAGAAAGATATTCTTCCAAATGGGAAGAAGAAGAAATAGCATTAATTTACTCGTGATGCTGGCTTTTCGATTTAAATTAATTAAACGAAAATCGGAGGGAATGCAAATGGAGGCAGAGGAGATAAGGTGTGGATTTATTAATGGCATCACTTTCGCTTAATGAGCGTTAATTTGATTTTCTTTCTTTTGACAGAAAATGCGCTGCTGAATAGGCGAACGTTAGAATTTGGTTGTTATTATTAAAATGTGTCGATATTATTTCCCTCTATTTTACAAGAAAATCTGTGAGAACAACAAAATGCATAAACTCCTTTAAGGAATAGAAAAATCCAAAATTTACTTTCACTCTCATTTTTTTTCTAGACCTTTAAATTAGAGATAAAATCCCCACAAACTATCCCAGAAATATTTGTAAGAGAGTCAAGTTAAATAAATTGCTGGTTGATTGAAAGTTTTGATTAAAAACTTTGCATACACCTCAGTCACTGAACTCCCATTAATCTTGCACTTAAATCAATTCAGGGGGAATTCAATAAAGTCTCTCTCTCTCGGTGTGTTGTAATTGTGCTAAAAGATAGCCTGAGGGATGGTTAAACCAAGCCTTTTACATCCAAATTTCAATCCTCGAGAAAAAAAGAATCTTTTTCTCATCACATTTTGATAAAATCAAGCTGTGTGCAAAAATGTCTTCAAATGTTGTAATAACAATTCCACCGTCATCTTTAACCTTTTCTGTGTAATGGCACCAAACGAGAAGAAGAGAAGAGGAAAAAAACTATAATGCGCCAGAAATGGAATTTGTGGTGAATTTATCTTTTTAGTATTAAATGAGAACTTTGTTGAGGGAGGAATTTCCTTGGGAGGACTTTTCCTTCATCCATTCCCAAACTGTTGCTCTGTTGCCATTGAAAAGCTCCCTCAACGTGGGAAAAGCTCTACGTGTATTATACTAATTCGAGTGCTTCCAAGGAAGCCTTTAATCTCTTCTTGGAGATCTGCCCAATGTAGTTTTTCTCTGTGATTTTCCTCATCGGACTTTCCCTTCGTTCTTCTCCTTTTATACTCTACTTTGTGCCAGAGGCCATCGATTTGCAAAAGAAGAAGAAGTTGGAAGAAAAAAGAGAGGAAAAAAGTACGCGCACACGGAAAAATGTGGAACAGATGAGAGTAAAAGTTTGACATAGTGCATTGTTGACTTCTTTTCTTCCTATATTAACCACATAATATAAAGAATTTCCATCTCGCACCTTTTAGTTTGGTGATGATGGTGAAAGAAAAAAATAAAGAGCATTCTCACCAAGTACATAGCCAGTGAATGTGTGTATTATATTGCAAGAAAACTGGAATGTAAATTGGAAAAGAGCATTTGTGTCGGTTTATTATTGCATTTTCGCATTCCTATTTCATAATCGACTTTTATACACCCATATAGCCAAGAGAGATAGAAGCTCTTTTTTTTTGCTTTGCCTTCGAGAGTTCACTTTGGTGCAATAACCACCACCACCACTCTTCTTTTTGCACAAATTCTACGTGCATTCGAGGCCTTTTCGCCACTACCACAAAGCTCTTGATTGAAGCTTTTTTTTCGGCACTTATTGCGCTTGAATTTATTTACTTTTATGGAAGGGGTTGATCTGTTTAAAACCGATGGGGTTAAATGATTTTTTTTTGCTTTGTAAGACATTTGTGCCTCCTTTTGGATTATTAGACTTGTATTAATACGTTTCCTTGTAAAAAAAAATAGGAAACTAAAGAATTTATTGTAGTTTTTGGTAAAAAGAATTTCAACTAATAACCACACTACAATTTTTTTTCGAATTTATACAAGACTCAAAATGTTTTGATCTAATATTTTTGAATTTTCTCCACTAGAGCACTTCAACTAACCACCCGATTAGTGCAAAAAATAACCCAACAGACAAGAATTAATTTCAACACCTTTTGATTGCATTTTAACGGTGGGGCAGCTAACTTTGTACACACGAAAAAAAAGTATTTAATTTATCTGTGTTGTGCCTCAAATTTCCACAACTTCTTCTCATTTCACGATCATACATTCGTTCCAGCACTAAATCCATTCGAAATTCCACTTTGCGCAATTTTCCAATTCGATTAATTCACCCAACATAGAGGCGCGATTGCTAAAAAAGCCAAAAAAAATTAATTCACACACAAACTGCCCATATCTCCCCCTTTTTTGCCACATTTTTTCTTTCTCTTTCTTACAAAATAGACGAAATTTTTCATTTTGCATTTTCCACAACAAAAAGTTTTATTTTTATTCTTTAAAAGGGGGAAGGAAAATCACGCGGTGGGTGTTGCAATGTGTTGCAGCAGCATAAAGAGAGAAAATGGCAGAAGTTCTTTTGGCGTGAAGGAAATGTTTCGGGTGAAAAATATATATGAGTGTTTTTACCCAGGCATTACGCACAATAAACAATTGAATGGCACATAATGTGAGGAATTTAATATTAAATGCATGGAGGGTATTAAAAATTCATACAGCTGGGTGGTACCCCCTTCTACCTCTTCTTGTTGTCTTTTTTTTTTCTTTGACTTGGACGGAGCTTTTATGTATACGAACATATATCCACGAAAAGAGAGACTTTGTAGCCAGAATTTCATTGACCCCCTTTTTCTCTCTCACTCTCGTGTGGCACATAGACCCACACCATTTGGAATTTAACCATCAAACTATAATAAATAGATGTACGAAGAGGTGATTTGAAAGGTTCGGTTGCGAAAATGATTTACATTTTTGTGGATGGGTCAGTGATCTGACTAAATTGAAGTTTTATTTTGAAGAAAAGTCTAAAACTGCTAGAAATTGCAAAGTTCTATTAAATAACTTAGATGCTTTGAGCTGATTTTGACCGAAAAATAAATTTTTTCTAGCACTTTAGTCAAATATTCATTAAAATTTAATATTTTTACGTTTCTAAACATATTTTTGTCTTTAAGAATTATTTGAGTTTTTCTGTACTTTTTGCCAATTTTCTTCTTGAAGAATTTCAAATCTTTTTTACTATTCCTTATTAAAAACTGCTAGAAAATTTTCAAGCCAGAAACCACACTAGAGATATTGAGGAAGAGTGCAAGAAAATCTTCAAAGCGTTTAGTAATACTAGAAATTAACCCATTTCACAAACACATTGCAAAAATTGTAAGAAAAACCCTCAAAATATTAACAAAATCCCATTAGAAATCCCCCTTATACTTAAACCACACTAAAGTTTTAACCAAAAACTGCTAGAAAATCAGTAAATATCCTTCAAAATCATTCTCAATGTTCTCAATGCAATTTCTACGCATCGAACATTTAGAGTGACCTATACAATGTTGATTTTTGCCACTGTTGAGGCTCACGTTGAGGTTAAAAAATAAATATATTATGTACCAATTGAAATGCACGGTACGCCGTTCTCCTCGGCACAGTGAGGTGGTTTATACGCGATGACAGAATTGTGGGAATTTCCAATTACCCCGAAAACTAATGATGAGGATGCTCTCCTTGCCGCGTATGAGGAAAAGCTCCATCACACGCGCGCTGAAAGTTTGCAAGAAGGTGCAGAAGAAATGGGATCAAAAGAGTAAAAGTAGACTTCTCTTCAAAAGTCGTTAAAAATAAAACAATAAAATCCAATCAAGCGCAAAAATCATCTCTGTGAGCGAAATGATTGAACTTATCTCGCCAGGTGATGATGAATTTTCACTGCTATTGCCAATGATTGTATTTTAGAGTCAATATAATAGTTTTTTTTTTAATTATTATTTCAGTGGGTCCTCCCCATCTCTGGGTACAAAATTTCGTGTGTCTCACTGTCCTCAATATTCGACAAATTTATGACGTAATTACAATGGAAGAAAGTTTGAAGCGCCCGCTCAATGTATTCGCGCGCATCGCAGTGTTGGAAAGGCGTCTATAAATACCTCATCAGGCCAGGCAGGCACAGTGTGAGCGCAATAAAATAGTTGGAAGCTAATCACATGTGGAATTTGCATATCTAATTAAGATACAAATCTCAAAAAGAGACTCACCCAGTGTGTGTCGCGGTAAAAAAGTGAAAACTATCAGCGATCGTGTCTTTGCCCTTGTGGTCCAATTTCGGCCGGAACTTACTCAAGTGCACCCAAAGAGGCGGATCAATTGGATTTTTCTTTTTTTTTATGATTGCACAGAAAAAAAGGAAAAGTTTATACTTTTGAATGGAATGCGCGAAATTTTGCCTTGAATTTTTATTATTGCTCTTCGTTGGTTTTTTTTGGGGGAAATGATTGCCATTAAAAGAACTTTAGATGATATTCTTGAATGCCACAAAGTCCATTTATTTGATTTATTTCATTTTAGACGAAATAGTAGCTCAGACACATACCTTAAATATTATTCTTCACTCTTAAATGTTATTGAGAAGAGATATTTAAATGAAAGGTCATTCACGTGTAGATTTATTGAGAAACTTTAGTTAAAATCAATAAGATATTGCAGTTTTCTTCAAGAATTTAGTTTACAATTATTTTTAAAATGTTTTATTTTGAAAGTTTATCCAATAGTCGTCTAAAGAATTAAATCGTTTTTAACGTTTTGATTCAAAAAGTTTTATGAGAAGAAACCTTAAAAGAATTGAATGTTACTTATTTACAATTTATTTTTAGACTTCTCTTCAAAAGTCGTTAAAAATAAATTAAATTTTTAGACTAACATTTTTTTTTAAAGATTTTATTAGAAAATTGAAATAGGAAAAAAATTTTATTTTTTGAATATTTCTCTATCTAAAAAAAAACAATTTAGACATAAACTACAAAACTGGTCTAAATGGTCTAAAGTCTGCATTTAATTAATTTGCTGTCTCTTCTGATTGAAAATTCTCAAACGACGATGCACGAAGAAATCCGATCACACGAATCATCAACTATTTGCCGTAATTAAGTGCCAAAAAGTCGTATAATTTGAATTTAAAATAAAACCCAACGAAGCTTCAGTTAAATGCCAAATTGTTTGCCCTCCCTAGTAGAGGGAAATTGCTTAGGCTTGCCACCTAGATTGGTTACATGCGCGCAAATGCAATATCGGTGATTTTGTGTGATTATCGCCCATAACAATGATCAAGACACGGAAGTGAGAGTCGATGTCTCGTTGTATACAGGACTGGGAGGCATGTCCAACTTATTGCGGTTTGGTGAAAAGTGAAACAACAATGTGCGATGAGCTTCTTCACGAAGCAATTCAAGTTAATTTTTGCTCTTTCCTCTTCACAATTTTTCTTAAAGAAGGAAAATATTCTGTTTATTCAGAACTTTTTCTGTCGCTACTTTACCAACCAAAATGCAATTTTAATTTGAAATTAATCACATTGGATGGTGTGTTGATGAATACAATGTGCCGCGGTGGTTAAATTAATTTTTTTTCTTTGTGTGTTACATTGTGTGGAAAATTGACGCCTTTTTCCTTGCACTTTTGCCAGGCAGCCAGCCAGCAGGTATATAGTTATTTATTTCCCCATAGAGACCCTTTTGAATTTGCTTATATGGCGCTTGGTTCGTTGATATCTCCGGGTGAATATCAGCTTTGGTAAAGAAAAAAAAGAATGGCAGGGGCAAGCACGAAAGTTTTAGTGCCACAGAAGGTCCGCAATTACATCTCGAATGGCGTACGTGAGGGCAAAAGCAACAATAGCAAAATTTTGTATTGCGTGCAGTTGACGATGTTTTTATCGCAATTCTTTACAACAATTTGCGCCATTTTTGCCCAAATAACTCCCCTCCCGCCCTCCCCCCTTTCCTCGCGTTGTCCATCAGCATAATATCTCCTTTGGGTGAGATTTCCGTCCGAGGACGCCCAAGTGTAACCACATACTGGGTATGATTTAATGAATTGCGGAACTAATTAAGGCGGAAAAGGGGTGAGAGCTGTATCACCCACCCGCGCGATAAAAAATTATATATCACCGTCAATTCATTTCTTGCACAAAGTGCCGCACAGTGATGAAGAAAAAAAACTCTTGATGGATGACCATAGATGACCAATAATAGAGCTAAAAAAAAATTAATGAGGAAACTCCCGTGGAATTTTATAGTCGTTCCACAATTTAACCATAATTGATTTTTCAATTTGCACCTTCCCACCTGGATGCCACCCACACCACACTGCGGAAATGTTGAAATTATTGGATTTTTTAAGGAGGATTTAAGAAGGGTGATCGTTAGAAATTCTGGGACATTTTTAAATTCCAACCGTTAGAAATTCTGTCTGAAGATCTGTGTCAAAATTAAAACGTTAAACTCACTAAATTCAACGTAAGACAAAATGTTAAAATTTAAACGTTAAATCGATTTGAACAGAAGTGAATTCTAACGTTAGAAATTTAGGCAATTTGAACTCTTACACTATAACATTTAAATTGTTCAAATTCTAGTGTTAGATTGACTGTTTGATTTGTAATAAAATTACCAGCTAAATTCTAACATTAGAACATCTTATGGTTGCCTTAATTCAAAATGTTTATCCGTTAATTTGACTTCTTAATCAATGAGAATTTTTAGTTTTCATAAAATTCTTCTCACCAAATTTTTTAAATGAATTTCTTTACTTCTTCAGCATCTCTTTGACATTCTTCTTCAAGTATAATGCCTT
This sequence comes from Lutzomyia longipalpis, assembly GCF_024334085.1. Taxonomy (NCBI): domain Eukaryota; kingdom Metazoa; phylum Arthropoda; class Insecta; order Diptera; family Psychodidae; genus Lutzomyia; species Lutzomyia longipalpis. The sequence continues at coordinate 30,354,372 of NC_074709.1, forward strand.
AAAATTAATTATTTAGATCCTCTTACTATTTTCTGGTGTGAAATTATGAAAATTTCTTAAAATGCAGTCTTAAATTATTCTTCTAAAAATTATGCTTTGCCTTTCAATTCTTCCTCAACCATTTTGAACCCATTTTCTCCTGCAATTAGTACCCCCTTCTAAAGAACTTTGCATAACTGCAAGAACTTTTGCTCTGCAATTTTCACGAATACACTTTTAGTGCCCATTCTATGCGTGTCTTTTGCTTTTAGCACTCGTCGTTGTATTGCAATTCATTTGATATGCCTGACCTTAGATATTATTGAACTTTCGCAGTGAATATCATTATCATATTGCAATAATTCCTTCTGCCACTTCCTCTCGCATTTCTTGGCAATCGCACCACACATTGAGTGTGCTACATATGTATGTAACTAACCAAGTTCTCGGTCTGTGAAGTTCAAATTGCTTGAGACACAGAGAAGCTTTACTTTGAGAAGGAAAAAAAAGAAGAAGAGCCTCAAATGAGAGCAGTGAGAGGAATCAAAGAAGAAGAAGGAAAAAAAGAGACCACATCCATGATTCAACGATAATTTAATTTAGCAATTTATTCGTATAGCTGTGTGTTGAGTAACAGAAATTTATACAATTTTTTTTCATGTGTGATAAAATCCCCGCTTCGAGATAGCAGAAGCGCACCCGAATGTTGCGGTGAGATTCGACGGGGCCGACGAGGCGTTATTCTTGCTACTTAAAAGAAAATCATGCTGATTTTTTTCTTTTTTTTCTTTTTCATGCCTCTTTTTCCACCACCTCCCCTCCTACCTTCTCTGGCATGGCGATTTTGTGTGATAATAAATAGGCGATGTTGGTATGTGGAAAATTATTTGTGCGGTGAAGTACATTGCAGAGAAAGAGAAGAGAGAGAGACCTTATTTACCGTGTGTGGCGGTGCAAAGTGCGCGGAGGCGCGCGGTAAATGAATTGCGTCAATTGTGAAATTGACATTTGTGCACATTGGAATTTTTCCTTATGTATTCCGTCACGATGTGTACGAATGGCCACAGCTATGTACAAAATACATAACATGCTACAATGTGATATAACAATGCGGTGATAATTTTAATTAATTAACCGTTGTCATTAATTTTAGTGTGTATGATTTATTTTCCTCCCTCCCCCGCTCATTTCTTTCCCACCTTCCCTCGTTTAAGTATTATTGTGTGGAATTTTTGGCACGTAGCACCTTTATCATTTTGGCAAATCGAAGGTATTTTTTTTTTGTTCTTTTAGTGCGCAGGAAAGAATTTTCCTCCTTTCGGTGTCAAGTTCGACATTATTTCGATAAGAATTTGAATTTTTGATAAGGATTCAGAAAGATAAAAGAAGAATTATTGTAGAGAAGAATGGGAATTCTTTTGGAAGAAGAATGAGAATTCATTGAGAAGAAAAAAAATTCTTTTCATTGAACAAGATTTCTTTAAGAATGTTAAATTTTTTAAATAAAAAAAGAACAAAGATACTTTAAGAAAAAAAAGGAGTTTTTCTTGAATAAGAACGAAGTTTTTCAAGAATTATTTAAGAAGAATGTAAATTCTTAGGAGAAAGAGATTTTTTAATAGAAGGAGCTAATCAATCTCTATGAAAAACGAGAGGAAGGAAAAGAATTTCTTCTAAGAGATTTTCTTTTAAGAATAAAAAAACAATTATTCCCTAAGAACAAAAATATTTAGAAGAGATCGAAAATACTTCGAGAAGAAAAAGAATTTTTAAAAAGAAAAGTTAAAAATTATTGAAAAAAATAAAGAAAGTTTCTGAGAATTAACAAAATTTCTTTAAGAGGAATAGAGTATTTTTCAGGGAAGAAAATGAAAATGTTTCTATGCGGATTCTTTTTTAATCAAAATTTATCTATCAACACTTAACAAACGAAAATTCTTTGTGAAGAAAAAGAATTTTTATGAAGAATAGGAAATTGGGAATTTTTGATAACGATTTTTTTCAAAAGAGAATAATAAAAGAATTATTTGGGAGAAATTCCTTGAAAAGAACGAAAATAATTTGTAAAAAAGAACTATGAAATCTAACGAGAATTTTTCATGAAGAAATTTTATTCTTTAAAATAAATTTCTTAGAATAAAATGAGAAGTTTTTTTAACGAAGTAAAATATCCGTCAAATTTTACATTTTTCAAAGTTCTAAAATATATTCTGTCAAAATAAAAGGTAAGAATCTTAGCTAATACCCCATTTTTCTTCAAAAAATCTCACAATTTGTCAAATGTTCTATCAACTTCAGCCCCAAAAAGACAAATAATGTCTAAAATTGCTCGAAAATAGTGAAGAGAATGAGAAATATGATGAGTTTTGTAAGAGAAATACTTTGTAATCCATCGCTAATGTTTTGAGACAATTAAAATATCTGCCAAATTAGTATCCTTGGACACAAACCTCCGTTAGCAAGGATACACACAAATACACGATGAGGGGTGTGGATGAAATGATGTGTGGAATCCTCGACAAAGTGTACACATTTAGCCCCATTCAGTTGACCATTTCTCACGGTGTACCGGTCTAAGAATAAAAAAAATTTTCGTGTGCGAGGTGTTTCAATTCAGAAGAAAAAAAAAGAAGTGTGGCAAAAATGCTGAATGGTTGCGAAGCGAAAATATGAAGTTTGGTGTGTAGCGGCATGTCCCCATGCCGGGGGAGTGGGTGACGACCGAATGAAGAATCTTCAATTCCTTTGCACAATGTGCCGCAGCACCGTAGCATGGGTAGGAGGGTGATGTGCTAGCTAATTATAGCTGGGACATGCCTATAAATACCCCATCATCGAGTGAATTTATTGTTTTCACATCACAAACCATTACACCCAGTTTTGTATGTTGATCTTGACTGGGTTTTTCACACCAATACACCCAAAAGCATTTTAAAGGTTTTCCTGGCTCGCATGCCCACCGCCCACCCCCTTCCGCAACCACCGGCGACACCGTGGCGCCCCTACGTTACAAAAAAAAAAACGAAGAACAAAACCTCCTCGCGCCGCAACACTTTCAGCAACACACTACACCACATTTCATGCAAAATGCTCTCAAAAACATGGATTTTCTGCATTAAAATGAAAGAAAAAAAAACTTTCAATAAAATCAACCATCATAAATTGCTTGATCGATGGAACAAATTTAATTTCTCTTATTTAAAAATACTCTTTTTTTCATCTTTTACTTATTTCTCCCTCATCTTATATTTTTCCTTCATCTTCTTCATTACATTACTATCATTATTATTATTATTAAATCCATCAACAATTAACTCGATTTTTGTTGACGCTCATCTCAAATACCATTCGCATTAACACGTTCGAAATAGCTCTGCGCAATATTTAAAGAGCACCGATTGCGGGAGGCAACAATTCACGCAACAAACTTAACAGCCAAATAGAGATTGAGAAGCTAAAACCTTTCACTTTATTAAATGCATGTATTACCCTCTTTTTGAAATAAAAATTCTTTGTTTTTTTTAATCTCTTTTCTTTCAGGGAGCTTTTGATTACCTGTTGATTACACACATGTATGTCATGTTCCAGGAGAAGGAGCTTTTTTGTCCTTTTGAAGGGATTTTGAAGGAGAGATCAAAAAGACTTTGTGAATTAAATGAGAGACATTTTGTTGGAGAAGACTGACGGAGCATACAAATGAACATAAAAGACATAAAAGAACAAAACTAAATGAAGAGTAACTAATAGAAAACATCAAGGAGCTTCTTGGGCTTGTTCTTAAATTAAATTGCCTCTTGGATATAGAAATTAAATCTCTCTTCCCATGTAGATCGAAAGCATTTTAAAAGGCTTGAAAGAGAAGATTAATGTTATTTAAGTATCTTGAAAAAACTTCAAAAATTCATTGAAAATAAAATCTAATCTAATATTTAATCTAAATAAATAAACATTCAATAAAATTGAAAGTTAATAAATTGTGTCATTAATTTGCCTGGTAGATTCTGTTTAATTAATCCAGATTAAACGACTAATTTAAATTCAAGCATGACTTGTATGTAAATATATACATTTATTACAAACTAAACCTGATAGAACCTCATAATATGTTTAATAAAATTCACAGCTTAAAACAAGTCCAAAATAAAATTAAAACTTATCTTTACTCTTCAGAAATATCTCAATAAAATTTTCTCATCAATAAATAATTCTGTAGTCCAACTAAAACCAAGTCTACAAAATTGAGAATTCAGTGGAGAATTTGAAATATGTATTTAATTGATTTTATCCGTATTATATGTATATATAAATTGCGCTTTGGAATATTTTTACAATTCAATTCAAAAAACTTTTCTAAAGTGAAATAGGTAATAATTTTCCACAGTGTATTGATTTGTTTGTTGTGTATACTTATTTATTTTTTATAAATAAATTATTATGAATGCTCAAAATTACGTATAATTCTTTTTTTGAAAAGTTTCACTTTCCTTTAGAATTTTTCTTTAAACACTATTTCTTGAAAAAAATCTTTTCTCCAAGGAAAGTTTTCCTTAGAAAAGAAATTTTCCCTTAAAAAACGAACTAATCTTTTTTCTAAAAGTACATCCATCCAAGAAATTCTTTTTCTTTTTAAGGCAAACACTTTTTTTTTCTACGAAGAAAATTCCTCCCAAAATAGGTTTAGAACAACACAATATTGAAAGTCGATGCTGTAATCATTGCGAACCATCTGGAAAGTTCTTTTGCCCAAAGCCCCACTTTGCGATTAATCACACACATTCAGCAGCACTGCCTCGCGCATTTCAGTTTCACTTTACAAAATTTTATTTGAATTTTCACAAAAAGAAAAGTTTCTTGTGCTATATATAGAGCAAAAAAAAGCTCACCTTCTCATTGTAGGGATTTATCCAGGCCGATATCATGAAATCTATGTTTCTGTGTCTGCCGCTGAGAAAGGACGATCCAGCTGCCCAATTGCCTTTTACAATTGGTGCACACAAAGTTTCTTTTTTAGCTCTGTTGAGGGGGAGTTACTTGAGGTAATTCACTCTCCCAAGAAAGAAAACTTCCGGATGGAATGCGAAAAAGTGTTGAAATAAATTTCCGTTTTTTCTCCTCCAAAATTTTTACTTGATCATTGACGAAAACACTTTTTTAAATCTCTCGATTTCTGCTTTATATTTCTCTTCAAGTACACTCTTGCACTTTTTTGCGGGGCCTTTTATAAATTTTCTGTTGTGAAGAACAAATAATAGCAAAAACGGTTTCAAAATGGTGCAAATTCGTTCGATGATCGTGAGAGTTCAAAAGCTCACAGAGCAGCTTTTTCAACAAGAAAAGATATTTATATTAAAACAAAAAATTTGGATGATTTTTAAAAGCTCAAAAAGCTGTTTTTTGGATGGAAGAAGAAAAGAAATATCAATTTGATCACAAAAATTTTGAATAATTCTTCGCACAGATTTTTTTTACGTGTTGCGTAGTTTGTCCTCTTCAATCAACCGTCTTGCGAGGTTGGGAGAGTCTCTGTTTTTTTCTACTTGTTCACTTTCAATCTAACAGCAGTGTGGATTTTTTTCTACTTCTCTTGGAATCCACTTTTTCACCACAAAAGCCAAGATTTTTCTCTCAAAGAATATTTAAACAGCAAAAAATATAAATCACCTTTAGGGATGAACTTTTGGGATGGAAACTTCGAGAATTTGCGCGCGCGAGGATTTTTTGTGTGTTACTTTTCAAATCTTTTGGTTCGTTTTTCAACAATAATGTTGTGAAAGAAAAGTCCACGACGCGTCACAATTTTTGGCGGAAATTTTCCTTTTTTTTGGCGCGAAAATAGCGTTGAGGGCAATTTTGGGAAAATTTTTCTCTGATTTTGAGGGAAAATTTTACTCTTTTTCTTTGCTCTTCTATAACTCTCTTCTCGCCTATGTCGACACGTTTCCAATTTTAGCTGCGAACACGGCCACAATCACTGAGCGACTGACAATGTTGGAAAACATATTTAGTAGCGAGAGACTCACAATGGGAAATTTCCATCTATGTGGTGGTTTGAGCATGCTATCGCACTCACATTGCTGCTATATGTCTCTTTTGCACTAAATGGAAAGTAACCTCTCCTATATAGCATATATGTATATATAAATCAAACAAATACATACATATAGTACATACATATGTGAATGTTGTATCGATGGGGGGGCATAATATTAAATAAAAGTTCTTCATTCTTTTTTTTTTCTACTTCTTCTTTTGCCTTTTGCTTCTCTCTACAGTCGTGCACATAAAAATATCACTTTTCAGTATAGCAACTTCTCCTCGGCGGCTTGTTGCTGCCTCTCAAGCTTAGCACAGCACCGCACTGTGTGTGCGTTTTGTGGCAAAGTGAAGGCATAAAGCCACAAGCACTGTGTTTCACACCAAAGTCAGAGCATAGAGCTAGAGCCAAAGCCACATTCATGCCAGAAGAATTATTTTTCTTTTTTGAAAATAAAAGCTCTTGCAAAAAAACCAATTTAGAGGGGCTAAAGAGGCATAAAATTCGGGAAAAAGCTCCCTATTGAAGGGCTAAAGCTCCCTTAACCCCTTAGACATTGTGACCTTGCGAGAAAGCCCCCCAAAAGTCTATCCATATGGCAAAAATTGCGAAGAATCCGCAAAAAGCTCCCGCACACACACAAAGCCACCAAAAGCTTGTTGCTTTGCCACGGAGGAAGTGGTCATGCGCGCAATTAGATGGTTGTATGTCTTATGTACAAAAGCACTCCCTCCCCCCCCCCCCCCCCGCTGCTGCCGAAATAGCATAGAGAAAAAAAGCACCAGCATGACCAGCGGTCGTGAGCCAACACACCAGCTGGAATGGGTGGGCTATTTGCATTTAAATGGGAAAAAAGTCGCGAATTTATCTGGCAATGTGACCCCAGATCAGCACAATTTTTTTTCTTATTCCTTTTGGAGCACGACCTCCCTCCGACACGGCGAAAGGTGATAAGGAGATAAAGTCTTGCTATGGGAGAGAAAGTCTCTCCATGGCGCGCATGGCTGACATTTGGGAAAATTCACATCCCTCCAGCAAACCCCCTTTTGCGTCCCTTTGTGAATAGGGTTGGTGTGGTTCCCATCATTGCCACATTGCGAAGCGGAAGGCGCAGAATAAGATTGAATTTAGATAATCCCGCACAAGTTAATCGGCAAACCAAAGAAGATGAATTCATGTACCATCAATAATGGGTGAGGAGAACTTTGATGTTCATTTCATTTGGAGTTTGTACAGAGATCACAAGCTGTCGCGCGAGAGAAGGAAATTGAGGAAACCAGACTTCTTGGGGGGAGAAAACGGAGAAGATATAGCTACCTTCACACATAAAACAGCGATACATACAATGAGGGAGCTTTTGGTAACAACGCAGTATAAAAGCCCTTCCTCTGCATTAAGGAAATGTGTTGTTAATACATATAATACATTATGTATGTACTAAGGATTACTTTGTGGTAGAACTTTCTAGTTCTCACCAGAAAGAAGACTTCCAAAAAGAACCCGCAAAAATGCTTGAATTAAAAATAGAAAATAAATATCTTGAATTATTTATAAATTATTTCCACTTGTGGGTTAATTATTAATATACAGAGGGTTGGAAAACTCCGGAAAATTGCAGCATTTCCTCGGAATTTACCATAGAAATAGAGAAGGTTTTGAGAGAAAGTTACAAGGAAGGAAATTTCCCATAAAATTGTCACAAATTAGAAGTTTTGCTTCATGTATAATTAACATCAGGAAAAGCTTTAGAAACTATTATATATAGTTTAATTCAGTAAAATACAATGAACTTTATATTACATAATACAGATTAGAGAATTAAGGAAAACTTTGAGAATTTTCTTTGCGAAACAAATTTAAAACATTTAAACTTTGATGTTAAATCTTATAAAGTAAAACATGAAATAAATTTTCAGAAATTCTTCGTTTTTAATTAGCATAACGTACCGGAGACGTATGTCTTCTTCTTCTTCAGGTTTGTAATTATGTGATGGAAAATGTTTTTTGAAATTTTACATTCTTTTTTTTTAATTCTAAATTGAACTATTTTTATATAAAGAAATTGAATGTGAAATATAAAAAAAGACTTCATAGTATAATATCAGACCTGAAGAAGGAGGCATATACACCTCCGACACGTTGTATTAATTAAAATCGAAAAGTTTCAGAAGATTATTCTCGCTTTTTTATTTAATTAACTTTGAAAGTTTCAAAAAATTATTTAAAAAAAAGTTCCTTCCAAAATTTCTAACGTTTAACATTTTTTTTAGAATTCAGAATTTAGAATTTTTTTGAATAAGCAAAATAATTTCATGAAACTATTAAAAATTCTGCAGACTAAAGCTTTTAAACTTGGAAGAAATCCATTTTTATTTATTTTTCCCTTTTAAACACCGATGAAATTTTCAAAGCTTCTTTTCTTTTCTTTTTGCTACACCAAACAACTTTTTTTTGGGCTTTTCTTTATGGAGTTTTTTTTCTCCAAACAAACATAACATGAGTGAATTTGTGGCAATACGAACCTTGCTGCGTGCTTGGAAAAATCATTTCCCACTTTTCCCATGCGAACCTCTATATTTAAGTCTATTTCCATCCTTGTGGTCCCTCCCCTATAAAAATAAGAGATTTCTGCGACGTGTGATGTGTCCAAATAAAATGTGTGAGGATGAGCTTTGCTATGGCGCCTGGTTGTTTGCTGTGGGGACTCCCAGAGAAGCGCCCAATATAAATATACGCGTGAAAATGGAGGTGGAGTGAAAAGCTCTCTCGTCATCCCCTCATATACAACAGGGTGAGCCCTGTCGCCACTTCATGGTCACTGACGATGGTCTTTCTACACACAGAGATCCCTTCCCCCCATCATTTGGATTGTCTGCGAAAGAGGTCACACTGATCAGGGATGAGGGTGGGGTACGCAATTTTCAGCACCCACGCCACATTCTCATTAGCAGGGCCCTTCTCTCCCATTCACTCACCACCCCATTGGCGTTGTGGGGTGAAAATCACAGTGGAAAATCCCCCGTGAAATGAGGGTGTGTCGCCAGGAGCCCATTGAAGCTCTCTGGCAGACAAGCTTCCAAGAGCAAAGAGGAGATTTTTAGGCGAGACTATAAACTCGATAGGCCACAGAGTTAGGGGTTTTTGCTTGTACGTACACAAAAAGCAAAAAAGGATGATAAATGACATGAAGCGTGTTGGTGAAAAATTAATAAATATACCTACATACATATAGGCACCATCGAGGGAGCTTTTGAAGCGCTTCATCATCCCCCATCGCGATACGCAGCCCTTTTGTCAGACAATTTTGTTCGGGTGGAAGAGCAAAAAATAACTTTTAAATCGAAAGTCAAGATTGATTTCACGCTCAATGCATTTAGGGGAGTGATTTACCATCATTGCGAGTATTGACAGGCTGAATGGAGGGTGGGTGAGTGGGTGCAAAAAGCTCAACTCTGCGAAACTTTTCACACACACACAGTTATGTTGTTGGGGGAATTAGTTGATTCTGTTAGGAAAACCCCACATCCCCTCGCGTACAGCATTATATCCTTTTAAAGATTTTTAACCCCATATACCGGATGCTCTCTCTGACACCCACGCACACGATGGGATGGGGGGAGGAAAGGCAGCAAACCCCCCCAATGCTTTGAGTTGAAAGAAGGACATGTGACGCATGAGGATGATGGAGAGATTTTCAAATTACATTACAGAGCATAATTTCTCAATTGTGCCGCCCTTTTTTTATTATATGTAGTTTTTTTTGTTGGCGCTAAATATATAAAATTGAGGAAGCGGAGGGGCTAAGGGAAGGATTTAAAGGGACACAGTAAATGAGCTTAAAGCAAATGTGCTTAGGGGAAGCTTTTTGTGAGCTTTTGAGTAGCAAACATAGCAGAGAATTATTTTGGGACCTTTTTGGGGGTTAATTAAAAATAGATTTTGATTAGAAATTCAAAGATCAAACATTTCAAGTCACAAATCAATCAAATGAACTCAAATAAAAGCCTCTAATCAGCCAGTGTGGATGCTGATTAAAAGAGACAAAAAGTGCGATAAATGCTAAATAAAATGAAAATGCCAGCATATTTTACCTTAAAAGCATAATTTTAAAAATTCCATCTATCACTGCTGATTTTTCATTATTAATTCACAATGAAATTTTTGTATATAGCTGGCAAAAACTTCGCACATATGTGCATATATGTACATTTGTGCTGATGGCATCAGCAAAAAGGCGAAGTGCATTCACACCATAAAGCTTGCAAATTGAATTAACCAACTGAGGCGTAATCAGCAATTTGTCTCCGTAATCGATGGAATGAAATCTCTCATCGATTTGCAGTTTTTTTTTTCAATGTCTCTAAAGCCTCGATAATGGCCATTTTCCCCTGACCTCACTCGCGAGCACGCCTTATCAGGAGGCACAAATCAATCCCCACATCCTGCGTCAAGCTTTGAACACAAAAATGTTTCGGGCAGCAACAATGAAGAAATTTAGCTGTAAGAGTGGGTTAAAAAGGCGCGCGCGAACAAATTGCCGGATCAGCGGAAAGTGCAGCAGCAAAAGCAATTAAAGAGGCCACTCTTGCGTCACATAGCTCACCGCGCAAAGAAGTCCCTCCCAATCATTTGGCCATATACACACCAAGTGAGCTTTTCCGGATATACGCGCGGCAAAGTTTATCTCCTCTTATCGCAAAGCGTGGGTGGGTGTAAACGTGAGAAGTCTCAAAATAGACTTGTTTTTCACTCTAAAATTCTCAACCACACTTTCTATTTTATTCAGAATTTCTCACACGTCACACACCCCGCGCACCACAAAATGCCTTTATCGCGACAAATTCACACACAGAGAAATTCCATCAATTTATATTGCACCCCCCTTCTGTATGATGGTGGAGGCTTTAATATCATTAACACGTATGAAGAAGTAAGTACATACATCAAGGAGGGGGGTAATTTAATTCTTTTACAACGTCCCTATGATTCGCAATCATGACGGCAGGAGGAAGAGAATTCCAGAAGAAGCTTCTCTTTTGTTAATTATTGCAAAAATAGAAGCTGAACTAATGCTTTTTATGCGAAGAAACAGATAAAGGCGTTTTTGAATTTTAACACGTAAAGACACAGTATAATACAGGAAAATATATTTACTACACGGAGGTGAAATAAATAATTTTACAATGACTTAGCGCCTCCGTATTGTTCTTAAATTAAACAAAGTTTCCTAAAGAAGTTATAGATCGTATAGAATAAAGAATAAAATATTTTTATTCTTTTAACCCTTTTGTGCTCATTGGGGCGTAGGCTGGTACAAATGTGAAACATTTGATTTTTCTGAATTTAATTTTAATTAATTGACTTTTCAAGTTAGAAATGCATTTCAAAATGCCAAGGAAGACGTTTTGAATCAAAAATTTTCTCTGAGAGCAAATCATGATGAAAAAAAATGTTTCAATTAAGTTTTCATGTTTCATGTTTACGAGAAAAGGCTAAAGAAATTTTAACTACCTAAAACATAAAAGAATCTTTAAAAAAAGTCAAAGAAATTAATGAATCTCTTTAGTTAGACACAAGCTTTTAACTAAGCTGAAAACTTTTAGAAAATCGCATTTAATCTCTTTGAGTAAGAATTAACCATTTTGCGTTCAAGTGAAACACAAGTGAAACAAGTCCTCATTTTATCACAATATGTATTCTATGGATGCTCTGAGAGAACATTTCTCAGGAAAAACTTGTTCTTCGGCCTCTTCTGCGTGAATTTAATGCATTTCCTAACTTGGAAAAATATTGAAGTTCATGAAAATTTGATGAAATAAAATGTTTCACGTTTAACTTCCCCACTTCAATTGAAAGAAATAAAAGTCAAATTTTAATTAATTTTTTTTTTGAGAAAATATTCAGAATAAAATTCCTTTAAGAATTTAAAATAAAATAAAATATTCCTCAATTGTTCGTTATTCAAAACATCTTCTCTGTTGAACCTTACCGTTTAAGCGAACCTCTACTGTAAATTCTTTCATATTCTATTTGCAATTGTTATCATCCTATGGCTCATAGTTTGCAGCGTTTGGAGGTTTTTATCATCACACATTCTTCTCTTTCCGCGCATATCTTGTTGCGCGTTTGCTTTTTCACCGTGTTAACCCCCCGAATTGCTTTCTATTTCGCAATATTAGATATCTATTGAATATATAAAAAATATATACAATTTGTGGTTTCTCTCTGTGCTGTTTGCATGTGTGTTAGAACGGAAATAGTATCTATTGCGATAAGCACTATCAGTTTTTTTTGGTCACAGCCACTTGACGCGTAACGGCAAAAAAATAAAATAAACGTGAATGAAGGAGGGAGAAAAAAACCTCCAAATGGAGCGCCAAAAAAAGAAAATTTCCCGTGAAAATTGCAGAAAAAACTTCTAGCAAAAAATGCATTTTCTATAAATATTATTTTCTGTGTTTTTGTTAAAAGCAAAATTGAACTTTTCACATTGCATTATCATTCAACATTTAATGCATAAATAATTAACGTGACACTGCAATGGGGTACTCGAATGAAAATTTATAAAACTCAATGGACTCTGGAATTGCATTCGTGCGCGCCAATGCATTTGTGCATAAGCAGTGCCTCTCAAAATGCTGATGTAGCACCACAAGTATTTTTATGTATATTACAAAAAATAATGCAATATCAATTTGATTATGTTTTGGAAATTTATTTGCACCATTGTGGAGAGATTTTCTATTATTTCTTTTTTTACAAATTCTGTTTATGTTAGCGAAAGGGCTGCGCGCAAAAAAATGCGTTGGTGGAGGCAATGCTGGGTTTTTTCTTTCGCAGAATTGCAATAAAAAATCTATATTCCGCAGAAATTGCGTCTTTTATTCATCATTGCTCCTCCACCCACACCGCTAAAGCCATAAACATTCCTGTGGACACTCGTTTCGATTTACGACGGGGAATTTTATTTCCATTCATCCTCCAGGGAAAAGAAGAAGGGATCGTCGTATATATTTTTCCCAGCTCAAGAGCTTTAGGGATTCTACGCGTGAGGGGTGGTGAGCTTAAAGCTCAATGGGCTACTCATCTGTATGGCATTTCCATCTATTAAACACTACGAGCTAAGAAAGTTGAGAAAGGCCGAAAGTTGCGTGTTAAATCGATTAGATGGGAATCCCTTTCGTTTTTAGAAATAAAATAGTGTCTCCTCCCTCCTCATTCACTTTCACGTCTTCATCGAGCTTCCCATATATACACACACTTTAGGCGCAAGGAAATGGGTGAGATTATGAGATTTGCACAATGTGCTCCTCTCACTCTGTGTCTCTACGTAAAAGGAGGATTAACTACACGAGCTGGAGATAATATTTTTAAAGACACCGTGTCTCGTCATGCGGCAATAAAATTCCTAAATGGATTCATTCATATAATGAGGTTGGTTTTTGTAGCACAAGTGGAATTTATGAGTAAGAAATTTGATAGTAAAAATATTCTTTAAGCACTTGAATGAGTTTTAAGCCATTTTAACTGAAGGTATTTAGACAAGAGATGGCGCTGAAAAAGAAATAATTAAAAATGATTTTTTTTAATTCTTGAATATTTTATTTGATTTAAGAAAAATTATTTATGAAAAGAATCATTAAAAGTTCTTTTAGAAATTTTTTAATGAAAAAAAAAAGTTTTTGTGTTAAATGGCTCTTAACAACTAACGCCATCTATTACCAAAATCTTTTTTTTTTATTATAACGCATTATTATTATTCGTTTATTTGTATTTAGGACAGTGTAAAGAAACAAAGCTTTGTGAGAAGGTATCATTAAAAAGATGATTATCATTTTAATCATCAATAGCGCCATCTATTGCAAAATTCTTTTTTAAGGCGTTAAATTCAATTAATTTTAATTTAGGACAATTAAAAAATATTAAAACTTCTCTCTCAGTCAATAGAACAAGAAATAATTAAGTTCACAAATTTAGTTTCTTTCTCACTTCTACCTAGACTGATTTTCCAGGTAACTTTCAAACCAATTTATCACCGTGACTGAGCAAAAAGAATGAAGCTTTATTGCGTCAACTTCTCTATTGGAAAAAAAGCTTCTCTTCAGGATAATAAACTCTCAGGAGATTAATTTCTTTTTACCTTCTTCTTTTTCTAAAAGGATAAATCCGTGAATTTGGAATTAAGGGAAACAAAGGGGAAATTAACATAATATTTGAACAGAGGAAGAAGTGACCTGGACACGCATGTCTCGTCGTGCGGGGGCTAAATGTCGTTTTAAATGTAATTGCTGTTTTACACGAGAAAAACCTTCATGTTTAGCTTTATAAATAATTCCCTTTAGAAGTGCTACAAGTTGTCTGTTTCTCTCTCTCTCTCTCTCTCTCTCTCTATCTAAAGTTGGAAATATTTAGATCATGCGAGACGAAAATAAACCCCCCTCCTCCCACCATCCACCCCCGCATCATACACACAGAAAACGAGAGAGAGAGAGGAGAGAAAAGAAAATTTCTGTGCCACTTCCCCGTGACATTGACATTAATTTCAGATTTTCGCCGATCAACGAATTCGCACTTGACTTCCCACCCTCGCAATTTCTCGTTTTCCTTAACAATTTCGAGGGTTCCCCATAAAGTGCTTGTCCGCCCCTCATCTGTGAGAGCTTTTTCTTGAAGGGGGAACAAGAGGGGGGGGAGGGGTGGCAGCAGCAATTCGGAATCCCAACGGCAGCCACCCATAAAATCACTCGCACCGACCTATCCCTCTCTGTAACCCCTCGAGAAGCCTCACACAGAAAGCAACATAAATACATTTCCACCCACACAAAAACCCTGGACTATTTGCTCACCCCGGGGGTGGATGGGTGACGGCATGTTTTAATATCCTCCCATTGCTACGTACAAACAAGAGTACATATATACCACATTTGGGTCGATATATGCAATAAATTTTCCAAAATAAGCCATATTTTAATTCACCAGCGCGAAGATTTCATTTTGAAAGATTTTCCTTTCTCTTCTGCGTGAGAAATTCCTGTGCGGAAGCTTTGCTTTCTAATCCTCCCTCTCTTCCCAGAGAATTGAAGACAAAATGAGGCAACCATCCCACCCCCCCCCTTTCCCCCGAAAAATAAAAGAAAAGGAAAATGACAGGAAATTGCGTACGGAAATTTTTCCTTCAGCCTGTGTTTGTCGTCACTAAGTGGTCGATGATCAACCGCAAATGAAAAGCCCTCAATGTTGAACTCAATGGGCAACGGTAGGGGGAATACATGGGGTATGGGTAGTCCTTAAGAGGACTTTTAGCAATGCAAACATACTCTGTCTTGGCCTGTGAGAGATGTTCAAGCCGCCGGAAAAATTTATCATCGTATCCCCAGAAGAGGTCCACAAAGGGGAGGGATGAATGAACGTACGCGCACCTAATGCGAAGTTTCCGCAATGCTGGGAAAATTCTCTTCACCTTGTTCTTAGGAGAAGTTTCCCCCAAAAAGCAGAGGGTGGAGGGAAATTTTAGGCTTTACACAGGAGGAATCTGAAGAGTAAATGTTTGCAGCTTTATAGCTCAAACTCAAAACATTGGGGAGGAGATTAAAAAGTTTTCTGAGAAAGTTCTATGGCGTTGTTTTAACTAAAAAGCATGCTACATAGGAGATCCCACCTAATGAATGGGGTAGAAGAAAATATTTTCTTTGTGAATGAAATCACAAACTAAAACTTCTATTAAATCTTTTACCTTATTTTTTTTGTATTTTTGAATTGATTTTCATTTCATTGAAGATTTCATTGATTTTTCCATGTAAGAAAAAGCTCCCACAGAGCGCAAGAATTGTCGTTTAAAGTATGAATGGGGGATGATTTAAGTGCAACAAGTTGCAAGGATATGGTGGATTTTCTTGTGAGTGTGCCAGGATGATAATCAATACGGGCATTGCCGCTTCCATTATGTCCGCCACACCCTCTCACTATAAAGACAAGGAAATTCCCGCGCGGGGAAAAAAGCTCCTCTATGTGGCTCATTGTCCTGCGGCTCTGAGCTATATATCTACTATACAATGCTGGCAATGCCCCCTCATTTGGGATTTAAGGGGCTGAGCAGCAGCAGCAGCTTCCGCCTCAAAGACAATAGTGCGCGATGAAATTGAATTATATCTTTATTTCCTTCCTCGTGTCTGCCCTGGATCTTATCATTGCATCAGACGCACACCAAAAGTGGGTGAGATTTAATTTATTTTACCACTTTTACTGCAAAAGATTATCTATGTACCATTATTGGGTGTATATAATACGCACATGTATCGTGACACATTTTACCCCCAATTCGCTCTGCATCGTCACTTAAGCTCTATTAGTTGGTGTTCCACTTCGTGGCCAACACCAAGTATTGTAATCGTCGGATTTTCCGACCACCTCAGATCGGGCTCAAACTTGGTATGAGCACATTTCAGACAATCCACATTCCAAAACTGGTGGTGGAAAATTTTTGATCCGGCCGGCCTGCCGGCCTGCCGTCCGGGACTCTAAACTTTGCCTTATAGCTCGAGAATGGTAATAGAAAGAGACTTCCGGTTTGAAGTTTTCTATAGAAATGTGGGTGTAAAATTTCATTTTTTCGCATTTTCGAAATCCAAGATGGCCGCCGTCCGCCATTTTGAACTACTGTCAACCACTTCCCTTATAGCTAGAGATCTGAAATTTTAGTATGTTGTAGAGCTCAGTGAGACGTTTTCATCGATAATTCATACTTGAAAATCGGTCAAGCGGTTTAGCAAATATGGCGGCCTAAAGCAAAAAGTGTTTTTTCAATATAACTCGAGAACGGCTTGACCGATTTTGACCATCTTGGTATCAAATGAAAGGTATTGCGAAGCCCTACAACTGTCTAGAACATTTCAAGTTTCAAAAACAACCGCAAGAGGCGCTAAATTCAAAAACAAAAATTGCCTAACTTTACGGGGCAATATCTCCGAATCCCCATTATCGATTTCCTTTAAATTTTGATATGTTGTAGCCTGACTCAATATCTGTCACCAGTCCGAAAATGAAGAAAATCTATGTCGCCGTTTAGAAGATATAGCCATTTGAAAAATTCTTGAGTTTGAAAAGTTCTAAGAGCTATATCTCTTGAACCGCTTGACCGATTTTGCTCATCTTAGTATCAAATTAAAGGTTTTGCAAAACTCTACAACTTTTTAGAACATCAGAAACCTCTAGAACTATTCCTTTGGGACAAAAAATATCAAAAACTATTTTCGTAAAATAAAAAGCCGCCATTTTGTGTTCTGGAGGTGACCTTGAAAATTATTGAAATTTATCTCAATTTATAGCCTGTTTTAATACCTTTCCAAAACTAGTCAAGAAATTTATGTAGGTCTTATAGAACCAGAAATATTACCATTTTTATCCTTCAAATTGCCGAATTTCACATAAAAATCAATTTTGTCCACTAATTCTGCTCACAAATAGTATTACAACGCATATTAAAACTTCTACACGTTGTGGGACACCAACTCTTATAACTGGACGCGTTATGATTGACTTTTCTCCTCTTTTTTTTTGTTCTTAATCAAAATCACACCATTAATTGCCATATGGAATGGGCTTTTGCATGGAATTTTATCTCGTCTGTTGCGCGCACGGGGTGATTCAATAAAATGAAGCAAAATTGGGGCACACATCAATTTTCGACGGTCCCCCGGGGTATGGGGCGGTAATGTGGCAACAAAACGAAAAAATTCCCACCCACTGTGTCAATTTGGGAATAAATTCATATTTCTCGCATCGCAAATCTTCACCACACCACCCGCCTCATATGTGGGGGTGTAGGAGAAATATTTATTTTTCAGATAAATTGCAAAAGAGAAGCTTTTCCCGATGAATTTTCACATCTCTCCTTCACACAAAATGTGGGTGGATAAATTTTGCACTTTGGAGTGCAATAAGGAGTTTTTTACATAGCACCCCTTTCGTGTGATTTTGATGGATCTGCAGGTAATATATTATTTGAGACAATCCCCGTGTTTGCTGCAAGTTCTTGCGAGGAAAATTATGCTAATCCAGAAGTCATTATTTATACTTCAACTGGTTGAATTTTTATGTGTTCGAGGATTTTTCCTACACACTGAATTTTCCTTTTGGGGCATGGAAAAGGTGTCAAATCAGCTTGCGAAAGCTCTTTTATGCTAAAGCTCTCATGCACGCCCACGGAAAACTCCATGTATTTATTTTATGGCTGACGAGAAGAATTTCTGGGTGAAAGGATACAATGAGGACACTGAGAAAAAAAATCTGAGAAGCTGAATATGGAGCTAATTGTTGAAACAGATTATTTTCTCAATTTTTATAGAAAAATTTTTATATAAGAACACAGAAAGTAGATTTTTTTTAATAGATTCTATTTTATTTATTGATATTTAATTTGTTATTCAGAAAAATCATCTCAATAGATGATGCCTTTAGTTGTTTTAAAATGTTCCACCACCCACTAAAATTATCAAATACCGCTGAATATTCCCTTCTAAGGACACGCCAAAAGCGCGTAAAGGCATTCAATCGTGCTTCTTCTTCACAAATAATTAAGCACCATTAGAGGAAAATAAACGTAAATGGGTAAAGGATTTCATTAACTATGGGGAATTTTATTTGCCTCTCAAATTCCTCTTCGAGTGAGAAAATTCGCTTTTCACTTCCAGGCGGGAAAATTGGCAAATGGCTTTCATCGCCATTTCACAAATTTCCTCTCTTCGCTTAAAAAGGAGTTTCAGTGCGGCGCGAAAAAAAGAATTAATCATTTAGCTGAAAGATATATGTACAAAATATCGAAAATGACCGCAATTTTCTTGACAAAGAGAACCATCCTATGAAGAGAGAAAAAAAACGAACGAATGAACGGGGAAAGTTGGATGGAGCGCATTTTGGTGTGTGGAGGCGATAACACCATTCATTTACCATCGAGTGTGACGCATCAGCATCCCGACGCCCACGTTGTGGAGGAAAAATCCATAAATTCCGAATAACTTGCAACCAACGAGACAAGGGGCGGAAGTATTAGCGTCAACAGCCTGAGAATTTTCTCTAACCAACCCCCTCGCGTATAGCAATTTACGCAGCAAAACGACCCTGTTCGCCCCCCCACCCCAAAAAAAAATTGCTTCAAACATTAATTCCTTTCCCCAATGGGTCCTTGAAGAACATGGGTGAAAAAAAATCCTCTGCGTGGAAAATTTGCAAAAGAGAACATTTTCGGCTAATTAGGTCGCTTCTTCTTTTTTTTTCCTCTTGCCTTTCGCGCCTCCCAAAAGACGCCAAATCAGGCCAAGGGATGTAATAGGACGCTTGGGAGAAACTTTCTCCCCTTCCCACTCAACCTTACAACCCAAGAGGCGTCTTTAGGACGTTTTAAAAAATTGCTGGTTCAAAAAAAAATCCTCCGAAAAAGGTTTTTCACACAAATTTGCTGACTTTTGAGAAAATTTGTCGCAATTGATGAAATTTTTCGTCTTGTTGCGAAATCTTCTCTCAATGAAAAAAAATAGAAGCATTTGCGAAGCAATTGTGAAGGAACACCCACGTACACAATTTGAGAGAAAAAAGTTTGTGAAAGAGCTTTCTTGGAGATTGAAAAGATTGCAAAGGATTTCAATGTCTGGTAGCACGAAGATATCTGTCAATTTATTAGGAAACATTTGTGGGAAAATGGATGATCCATTGAGTTTCCGTTTTTTCTCTTTCAATGCAGGTAAATCTGTCCAGACAGAGATAAATTGAATGTGGTAGAAATTGTTTAAATTTATTGAACGTTCAATTTCATTTTTGTAAAAGAGAGAGAGAGAGAGAGTGAGAGAGATTGTAAAAAAAAGAAAAAAATGAGGTGAATGCTTCAAGATTCGAACACGGTATTTTTTAGTTGAGAGATAGTTGTGTTAACCCTCTGAGCCATCAATTATAGTTTTAGGGAAGTTGGTAGATATTGAAATTAAACTTCTTTTCATTTTCTTGCTGATTTTCTAATAATCTTTATTCATTTTCTAAATAAAAAGATTTTAAATCATTTATATCGTCAAAAACGTTTTAAACTATTAATAAAAATAATTAACAAATTAATCTTAATTTAATCCTTGAGCTTCAAATGTCTCCCTACATAAGAAAGCTCCCAAGAATGCTCTCGTAAAATTTATTTAAAATTCTTCAATTTTTCATCCTCCCATAAAACCACAAAATTCTTATCGAATTCAACTACATTATTTATTCCAACTTACAGCTGGATAATAAAACTTGGTTAGAAGAGAATGATTTTTTACAGACATTCCTCCCCCAGAGCGGTATTTTGCTACAAAATATTGCGCACAAAACTTTCCTTTCTCAAAAAACCTTCCCCAATGTTATGTACAATTTTAGAACTTTCCAGATAAACTTCTCTTGGTGTCTGAGGGAGGATGAGAAAATTTCCATTTCCTCTAGCCCCCAAGCTATGGGGTTTTCCACTTGTGCGTTTTCGTCATTGTCTGGGAGTTATGTGATATGGAAAAAGAATGAGCAAAAGAAGGCAACAGAATAGTTCTTGCGGGAGGATTATTTTCCATTTCATTGCATCCCAATTGAGTGGAGCTTTCAGGGCTTGTAAAGGCTGTGTGTGTGTGGAAAAAAGCACACCCACTTCGAGGCTTTCTTATCGGCCTAAACCATAACCCTACGATGTGTTTGTGTCGTATAAGGGGGAATTTTATCCGTTTAGATGGAAAAATGCCAAAAGCTCTGAGGGGCATCGCAATTGTATTTGCTCAGAACCTGCGGGCTAGACGTGCGAGAAGGAAAATTTTTGCGCCCATTTCGCCCAGACGCGACGAGAATCTCCCTACGGCAGCAGCAATGACGTCATCCGTGGAAAGTCGTGTGGGTGTTTCAATTTCAGTCAATGAAATGCTATGCGGTAGATTTGCGCGCGAGGAAACTCAACACCATCCGCAGAGCTTTCAATTTTACTTAACGATCTCACACAAACACCGACCAACTCACCACCCCCTTCTCCCCTCAAGGCCCCTCAACAATTGTGGTACGAAAGAGTAAATAATTAAATAAACTACGAGAGAAACAGAGAAAAATCCTGAAACTATATATATATATATTTATACATCCAAAAAGTCCTTTGGAAAAGCTCTCTCAGGTACTTTAGTATGTTTGTATTTGTGCGCCTATGTACAGAGGAAAAAGCTTGCGAAAGAGAGAGAGGAAAAGATGTTACATTTAATGCAAAAGTGAGATAGAAAGAGTGGAAAACTGTTGCAGGGCCACCGAACTGATTCTCCCTTCCACCCCCACAACAGCAAAAAAGCTCCTCAAACTAAACTCCATTCACATATTTGCTGGTGGTGCGGATGAAAGGAGCAAGAGTGAGATGGAAAATTGTGGGAGTAGCAATGACGAAAGTTCTAGAATGAACTTTTCACGCAAACTCCCTCATGGAAGTTGATGATGCCACACACTGGGCCACAAGCAAGAGAAAAGGGGGTGGGTGATGGCTATATATGAGGGTGGTGGGTAGGCAACCAAGGAAAATCAACATCTGTGCAATATGTTGTTTTATTTGAAAAGAAAATATAAAGAAAATTGTCGTTAATTGTTCCAATGCTTTTAATATAAATATATAGAAGGTAAAAATCAAAAATTAAGTGAAATCTTTAATTTTTAATAATAAATTTCTCAATACATTGTCTTCCGTTTCCCTTCACATATGCCACATAGCAAGGGTTGAGGACAGGAGAGTGCAAAAAGGGGCCAAAAGGGAACTTCCCGCATAGATGGGTGGGAACGAATGGCGCCTCGATGTACGAAAAGTTTGCGTGGGATGTTTTCATTCTGCAGAAGCAAAATAGGAAGGAAAAAAGCTCTCATAGTATTGTGCTGAACGAGAGTGAAAAAAGCAGCGTAAAAGCTGAAAATATAACATCGCCAACGTTCCGGATGTTTTTCCATTTCCTGCCCTCGCGCGCCCGCCATTTCACGCAACTGCGAAACCCGAAAAATTCAACAACAATGTACCCAATGATTTTTCACACTTTCCCTCGGTAACTGATGGTAACAATGGAGAAATATTTACAAAAATAAATAAATAAATATTCTAGTGAAAAAACGGGGCCTTTTTTGCGAATTGACATGCCCCTACAGCAACCAACTGAAGAGTCATCAATGGGAATATGTTGAAATAATTGAATTGGAAAATTCACAACACCAATTTTCAATTCATATTTCGCACAACTTTCCCCTGAGCACAACTGGGAAAATATAATGCTATGTGTGTGATAAATTCCTGCAAAATCCCTCAACGGAAGACAAAAGTCCCGCCACTGTGGCGTGTCCTTCGTGCTTCATTGAATAATTTAGCAAAATGAAGCGAGCTTTATATGTCCTACGAAAGTAAGAGAGCTTTTCTCCACATACACGACAGAGTGTTAGAGCAAGGACTTTGCTGCTCTGGATGTTCACTATAAGCACATGATGACGACGTGAAATCTTGTTTACAGTGACAACTATCAGGACAAGCTTTCATGTTTCTCCTATTTTTTTATATTTTTTTTCCTCATTTTCCACCCACCCCCGCCCCGTTTGCGTGAAGCACTCTCCGAAGGATTTCGTGTCACTGCGACAATAAATCCTGACGACGTGAAATTTATGGCCTTATTGAATTTTTTGTGTGTGCGTCTTCCTCCCGTCTAAAAGAAAACTGTTGCTTTATGGTAAAATATTATTATTTCAAGAACAGAAAGCACGCATGAAAAAAATCTCGCTCTGTATATAGCAAATGTATGTATGTCAGGAAGCTTTAAGTTATTATCTTTAATTTTTTTTTCTCATTCTTTTACAAGCTTTTTGGGCTTTTTTGGTAGCTACATTATTTTCACAGAAAACATTTTGATTGAACCAACAATGCTCAAGCAAAGTATGTTAAATTGAACTATTTTTTTTTTTAATAACAATTCAATAAATGCTCAATTTTTACTCAATTTATTCTCAATCAGTTTCGTTGCGCAGATATTATTTTTCAATGAGTGATCAAAGATTGAGCAATTACTGTCTATTAATCAAATTGATCAATAATTGACCGTCTATGTGGACCTAAATTGACTCAATATGTATTGTTCACAGAGCTACTATATAAAACTACTCAATAATATTGCAAAAAAAAGATATTTTTCATATCACTCCACAGCTTCCACCAATCTCCTGATATGGAGGAATATGAGAGAGAAAAAGAAGCATTTTAGTTGATAAAACTTTCTTGTAAACTCTATGTGACTACCACGTTCTGTGCACTCCACAATCATCTGTTGATTGCTGTTGGAGATAACGAAAATTGCTCAATTGCCAATGTACACGACATGAGGTGTTCGAGGGGCTTGTGTTGTACTCAAAAATTGGGCACAGGTGCAATTTACAATTTCTCCCTCCCTGTTTTTTTCTTCTCTTTTCACTTTACCACGAATCCGCAGAGAGGTGCGCGATAGAGGTGAAAGAGAAAACTTTGTGATAAGGCACCTGCTTGAAGCGGAAGAACGTCATCATTGGCATGATGGAAAAATTTATCGGATGTGAATTTTGGGTGTGCGGGGAGCAACAATTGGTCATCTAAATTGCGCGGAAGTCCCCCACAAACTTTACGAGCTTTTTCTGCAGGGGTGTGGGATTTTACGAGGGATCATCTTGTTCTAATCTCGATGTACGCGTATACTCAATGAGAGTGGTCCCTGGTGTCGTCGAAATCAGAAGCTAAAAGAGAGCTTTTTTCTTTTACGACATCCCCGCGCAATAATAAAGATGATGAGTCTTTTGTGTGAGAGACTTTTTCTTCTTCCTAAAAGCCACAAAAAAGATGCAATAAAATTCCACGAAAAAGCTTCATTTTGCGCATCTCCTGCAGGATGCACAAAAAGAGCTTTTTTAGCTGTGATTCTTTTTATTGTTGTTCATTCAATGAGATTATGAAGCATTTTCATGATTTTTCTTCGGCATTTAAAAGAAATAATCACGCTGCAGGATTGAGTGGAAGAAGAGCAAGAAAAAAAGCGAAAAAAACTCACAATCATTGAGTATGTTTTAATGCTTTGATGCGGTTTTTTTCTACTTAATTTTCTGGGGTTTGTTTATGTACCCAACACAACACACATAATACATGGTATGTAGCTGATACGGGCATTATCGCCACATACTCAAAGTGTCTCTGAACTTCTTACTTAATCCCCAATGTGTGTGCTTCACATAACATAAAGAATTGTGTGTTTGTTGGTTTAGGGATTGCGCACTGATAACACCCAACTTAATTGCAATGTCAAGGTTTTTTTTTCACGATGCCCGTGCTTTTGTCTGACACACACCACAAACAGTCTAATGCACTGCTGCTCATAGCCAGAGGGGCGTACCATTTCTCAAATATATTTATTTTATGGATAAATTAAAATATTTATTTGTGAAGTTTTGATGAATTAAAATACGATTTAAAATGAATTATTTTATTAAAAGAAATTCAAAGATTAATTTAGATGAGTTTTCTTTTGCTTTAAAAGCTCTCTGTAAAAATTACAATGGGGTCGCCAGGTAGGCAGGTAGTTGCTAAACGTTAACATTTTTTCAATTTAATTTTCTTTAATTTGTAATGTGTGACAGTGAGTGTGACGCTGAGTATTTCAATTTTAGTATAAAAGCTAACAGAGTGGAGACGCTTGGTGGTAGGTACATAAAATTACTTCATTAAAAAACAATTCCCCAAAGGAAATTTTTGCAAATAAAATTCCCCCTAAAATGAATTTAAAACAATTACAAACTTCTATTCAATATGCAAAATATTTCGCCAGTTTGATGCCCTTTGACTCAAAATTGTGCCTTTTATCCTCAATAAAGGAGCATTGTATCAGTTCATTTTTTGATGAACTCTCAAAGCAATTGTGTAAAAAATTTGTCACAGAAAGGACAAATTCTTCACTCCACATACAAAGCAATTTAATCAAACACTTGAAAATAAAATAATCTATTTATAGAAATATTTTATTATTAATTCGCTCCATCTTTGCTTTTGAAATTACAAATTTATTTCACTTTTCGCGTGAAAAGTCATGCGAAAAGTTTGACTTTGTCGTTTTACTTCACGCATACACATCGTATACATTTTGAGATTTAATTAAGTGCCAAAAGGGAAAGAAGCTGCTGTTCCCACCCACATTTTGTGAAGCTCTGTAATTTTAATTATTTATCTCAAATTGAGCAACTAAACATTCGCCTTTCATGAAAGAAACTCTTAACATTCCGTGAGCTTTTTTGGGTGCTTTCTTGTACCGTTAAAGTGGGAAATCCAATTTCCCAGTACTCTATGAAGGTATTTCCAAAAAGGTCTGACCTTCCTGGTCATGCACAACTTGTTGCACAACGTGGTATATGATACACAAAAGGGCCAATTTCCGCCGTGAATAATACCACGAAATTTTCAATTTATAGCCCTTCTAACAAAACAAAACAAATAATATTGGGAAATTTATATTTGGACATTATTCTCCTCCCCACACAAACGGGGAAACATTTTCCTTTAGAAAATCCCACACATTCCCAACTCTTGGAAAAACAGAAGTGAATGTGATGAATTAGAAGACAGAGAGAGAGAGAAAATTGAAAAGAGAAGAAGAAGCTTCTTTGAACGTTTATTTTCTAAAGATTCGCTAAATTAATGCTTCCATGGAATTATCTTTTTTGGTTTGATCTAAAGAAAAATAAAGCAAATCCCAAGAGACGATTGAATAGAATACTGGAGCTAGGTTCGAGGAGATGTGGGCCAATTCTTGGAATTTCTTCAATGCTTCTGTGGGTATGATAAGGTGAAAATTTTTAGAGATAGTAAACATTTAATTTCTCGGAAGAATTAAATCTTCATCAAGCATTGTGTTTGGATGCTGTTAGTACGTGAATTCTTGGCATATTTCTCAAGAGATGGCGCTAATTATATCGGGAGTTATAATTTAATTTTCCGGAAGCTTTATTTTTGTATTCCGGAAGATGATTTGAGAGGAAATTTAAATGCTTTTCAATATTTCCTTGATTAAATTCTATGTTGCATTGCATAAATTCTCAAATAATACCAAAAAATTGAAAGAATCTATTTTAGAATGTCCGCTAGAGGGCTATATATTTTTTCCGGAAATAAAATAATTTTTAAGCTGCTAATTTGAATTTTTTAATTCCTTTTCTCTTCTTTATTCTGTTTTCTGTTCTATACACTCAATGATCATTGCTTAGGAATAAAGAAAAATTTCTCGTGATTTTCCGGACTTTCCGGGAGCTGTAAATATTAAAACCGTTACTTTAAAATTTTAATTAAAAAGTAGTCGTACTTTCTGCAAACTTTCTTCTTCAAATAACGAAGAAGTTGAAAAATCGTAGAAAAAGAATTTTCATGAGAAATCTATTAAATTTTCAGCTTAAGAAAATTAAAATTCCCTTCATACGACAGTAGCGCTCAACGCTACACAACGACTCAAGCGCAAACTACAGAATGAAGATCAGAAAATTTTACTAACAATATGCAATGGCAACGATTTATATTAATAAATTCATTTAATTTCTACGTTTACGTGGAAATCGTAGCTTTTCACGGCTGTTTCCTTAACCCCCCTCCCCATCCCACCAAGTGGCTCACTCTCTCACCTCTTGGGGTGATTAGAAGGCGCTCAAGAGGTTGTTTTGTTTGCCAAAATTATTGAGATGAATATACATATGTATATTCCATGAATTCCCCAGAAATGTATTTTGGACATTTCTTTCGATAATTTGGAAAGATTTCCATGATTGATTTCCAATCAATATTTTTTTTTTGGCACAAAAACACACCCGATATCGCGCTTAGCGAAGCAAAAAACATAATATTTTATCACAATCTTCATGGCAGAAACAATCCCAAGAAATATCTCGAACACCGCGCATATTTTTCTTCTTTGTCTCTGGGTTGGATTTTTTATATAAAGTATTGCGCGTCTGAAGGGCACACGCGGTATTCAATATTTCAGTTGAAAAATTAAAAATTCATGTTTTTCTCTCCCCCAATCAGTCCCCAAAGAGGTGATTAATTTATGTTGGGTTCTGCCGTTGGGTTATGTATGCGCAAAGTCATACAATACATATTTTTGCGTGTGCAAAATGCGAAAAATATGTCGATCCAGCGATTGGCGAGACAATAAAAGAGCAATGTCGTGTTATTTTTTTTCTTTGGTGAACATTTTACAAAATTGCAGGCAAAAGGAATTTCTGAGAAAAGTCTGATTGAAGGAGCGAATTGAAGCTGCGATAAAACGTTCAATGGGGGTGAATTAAGACGATACAAAATGCATGGAAGTGATGAAGAAAAGCTCAAGGAAAAGCTCGTGTTACATCCCTCTTTCGACTCAATTGATATTTGATTCACATATAATGCAGAATATACTATATAGAATTTTCCAATCTACTTTCCACCCCCGCCTTCATTTTATTTGAATATAAATTTGATAAATAAGTGTGAAAGCTGAATTCCTCATCGATACTCTTTTGCTCCTAATTTCTTGCGAAGCTCACCACACCCCATTCAGAATTACAGAATGACTCGCAAATTCACATTGCTGGTAAACTTTAAAAAAAAAAAAGAGAAAGAAAAAAACGAACCATCAATAAAGTGAACAAATTAAGCGAAAAAAAAATGAGTTGAAGAGCAATGAAGAGTGAAAAATGTGTGTGTTTCGGCATCAAATTGGAGTTCT
Source organism: Lutzomyia longipalpis (assembly GCF_024334085.1). Taxonomy (NCBI): domain Eukaryota; kingdom Metazoa; phylum Arthropoda; class Insecta; order Diptera; family Psychodidae; genus Lutzomyia; species Lutzomyia longipalpis. The sequence continues at coordinate 30,382,146 of NC_074709.1, forward strand.
TTCACTTTCAATTGGAGTCCCCCCGAAAATTTGTCGGCGAAAAAGCTCGAATTTCACGCAAGAAGTGCGTCATTGATTTATGTAATAATGTGTATACATAAATGTAGGTATATGGGGGACAGTGTAAACCAGGCTGATGGCTATACAAGCCGCATTTTTCTTTCATTCTCTTCGCAAAGCCAAGCAGAAAAAAAATCAGCTGCAATAACGATCTTTTTACTTTCTAAAAATTCATCAACATTCATCACACCTTTCTGGGTTATTTAAGAAAGAATTAAACCAGAAGATTTTGTAGAATTTTCCTCAATGAAAATCTTAAAAAAAAATACTTGACATAAATCAAGAAAAAAATTAAAATTATTTCAGAAGACGAAGAAATAATTCTTTGATAAGAAAATTCAAAGAACTTCCTCAGAATTCCTCAAAATAAATTAATTACTCGCATTATCTTCATTTAAAGGATTACTACTGTGAGTAAATGAAAATTCAAACACATACAGAACTTCCTTCTTGAGATCCTCATCAGATCCTCCCTTTTTGCTTTTCCTGACTATGCAAATTTCTCGCAATATATTGTGAAGAAGCTTTCGCAAGGGATATATCGTGTGGAGCTTAAAGCTCTATTAATCATAGTTCTACACTACATATTATGCGGAATACCGTGTGCGCCTAATTTGCAGAAAGGATAATTTCCTGGGTTGGAGACCTGCCACACTGCTGTAAACAATGCCTAGCGCCACCCCCACAAACAACTTTTCCCCAAAGCAATTCCCATCCATTTTCCAACCATTTTCGCCACGATGCTGAAATTAAATTCAGCGCACATGAATTTCCCATTGAGGATCTTTCTATTTATACATTTGCTGTGAGAGGGAAGTAACGCGGTGTACTATTAAATGTGGATTATCCTGGGAATTGTCCTTATTCCGGTAGAGTAGCAACGCCAAGTGGCAATATGTGGGTGGAGCGTGAGGAGAGAAAAAAGCTCCATTAATGGGGGTTAATTGAAATTCTCTGTCCGCACGTGGGGTCAGAGGCAACGGGAGATGGAAAAAAAGGAGCGTGAAAAAAATTCAACATCATATGGAGTTTATGTCCTACATAAAGCCAATGACTCGGGGGCATCAGCATTTGCAAACATACGGGGACATAAAGTATGGAAAATTTAAAAATGCTCTGAAAAAAAAACTTATTAAACTATTTTGTGTATTTTAGTGTTAATTTTATCAGCTTGGACTGATTATTAAATATAAATTTTATTCCCGAAAATTAAGTGGAAAAAAAAGATTAATTTTAGTTCATCAGATGCAAAATAAACGGAATAACATACCTATTTGCCAAATTCGAATTTAATTTCATATTCCAAATTATTCCTTCTGTTATTCTTGGCACAAATCATGCAACAACTGCAGCTGACGGTACGTGGATGGAAGAGAAGTCCCAATAGTTGAAAGTTCTTCAAAAGACGTATAAAATTTTCTGCAACTTCCCCCAGAAAAACATGGTCTGCATGGATATATTTTCCACGTTCTCACAGAGCTGCACACATTGAAGGAGCGCCAAACCCCCGTGAAGAAGTACATTTGCAAAGTGAGTGCTGTGTGTGGGTGGCACAGAAAATCTCCGTGGGTGGATAAACTAAATTTTCCGCCATACGATCGATATTCTGTGTTTTCCTTATTTGTGTCTCTGGCGCCGAGATGTGTGAATCAAAAAAGAAAATGTGAGAGAGACCTCCAACCATCTCTGAAATTTGAGGATTTAACTAAATTCTATCCCTTGTTGGGAGAGAGAGCTTTTCGCTGTCCAGACGGATCATCACAGTCTCCGCGAGTTTTGATTGAAAAATCAATAAAAATACTTTACAGAATTTCCTGGATATTTTCCTCAAATTAAATTATAACCTTTTAAAGAATTTTCTTGCATGCTTTTGTTGAAATAACGAATTATTTTTGAATGATGCTTGCCCCAAAACGATTGCAGCGCCATGAGTTCTTCTAAAAACTACTAAATACCTAATATTTAGTTATTTATCCTATTCCCATTCTAGATTAATTTTATACTGATAAGAAAAAAACATTTCTTTAAAAAGAAACTGATAAAATCTAACAGTTTGATTTAAAAGTTTTTCAAGAAAAATGCTTTAAGAAATTCAATAAATTAATTGTTTGCTTTATTACGATAAGAGCGCCACGGAATCTTCAAGATATCATCTAATACACAGGAGCCATTTACTAGATTTTTATTAATTAATTTATATCTCATTAAAGAAAAATAAAATTCATTTAGGATGTGCATGAAAAATTTATTAAATGTTCAAAAACTTGCAATTTATTTCTAGGCTTCAATTCAACTGCAGCGTCATAGAATCTTCAAGAAAGTTTCTAATATTTTTTTTGTCTATATATAACAAATATGTAAAAAAATATTCTTCCAAATTTAGAGAAGAACCTTTAAATTAACAAGAAAATTAATTTAAATTGCCAAAAAAAAATTAAAGGATAGCTTACCTCAATGCGACAGCAGCGCAGCGGAATCTTCAAGAAACAACAACAGTGAAGCCAAATAAACCTTCTAGCACAAGTTTTCCAAGAGAATTTACAACAAAATCATGTAAAAATGCGCATGAATAATAAATCTTCAGGTGAAATACGATTATTTCGGGGCATTCAGGTGGCAAAAACAACAAAATTCATAACCATGGAGGCGACAAATGGGCAGCCACTGAACAAAATGATTACTATTCAAAATGCCGGGGCACGGTGAGGGGTCAACGCGGTGGGTGGTTGAATGCACGCAAAATTATCACCTGCATTCACTTTTGGCCAACACCATTGAGTATAGAGACTACGCTTTTGCCACAAAATCCACATATCATGAGAGCTGGAAAATTTCTATTCAATTTTGCGCTACAATTTAGCAGTTAGTAGGATCAAAATTTCAAATCCCCGCCACCTCCACGCCGCCACCATAGTATTGACAATGATTTGTGATTTAATAACTGGTGTTACCGAGAGTATCTTTGCATTGTAATTTAATATAATAAATTGGTGCTCTAACTGCTGAATTCGCATTATTTTCCTCTTTCTCTGACACAAATAAATATATGTGATAATTCCACTTGTGGTTATCTAATTGCTACTTTTTTCGCGGGGCGGGGGGCGCCCCCCTTATGTACATTACAAATGGGCTTCACCCAGAAAAAAAAGTCAACTCCAAATTAACAAGTTTTTTTTTTAAAACACCAAGTCTTCGTTGGCAGCCACATAGTGCTTTAATGAGGGCATTTACCTCCGCGCCACTCAATATTATAACTCATTACAATGCAATATATTGTTGTGTATGGAGACACTAAAATCGTCAAAATTACATTTTTTTCCTAAAGTATTTTCTCTCACACGAATTTATTGCAAAAGGAAGTTTCTCTAAAGCTTTGAAAAGGAAAAAAAACGGGTAAGTTGTTAAATTTTCTTTACCCAAAAATCGTGAGAAGATAAAATTTAACGTCTTTTGCTTCACTAGAAACACACGAAAACATTTTTTTTTAATGAAAAATAAAAACTTTAATTTTAATAGAACTTATTTTTAAAACGCTTTGTTTGATTTAATATTTCTTTTTAGAATGATATTTCATTCCATTTTTAGTGACTGATACATTTTTTTTTTGCTTGCTTTATAAAACCATCAGATGTCGTTAGTTTGATGATTATTTACGCCATCTATTGAGAATTTTTCTCTCATAAAATAGACAAATCTTTTCAAGAAATGTTTCTATTCAACCTTAATAGTAATGTCATTAGTTTTGTGAACAATTAGTCACGAGATGTCGCCTAATTTTTTAAATATTTTTACGCCATCTATCGTAGATTTTTGCCTCTTTTAAACGATTCAATCTAAAATAAATTCCGAAAGTTTTCCATTTTTTATACGCAGTTTTTAAATTTCAATAATTAAAATAGTAATAATAATTAAAAATCAGTCAATAGATGTCACTACATACCCTTTAATTTTCATCATGTAATTTATTACAAACGCCATCTCACGGAAAAACCTTTTTCTCTGCAAGTGACAACCCAAGCAACACGCCACGACTACTGACTGCTTTGACAACTTTATGTAGTACTTTAAGACGTCGTATTTTTGGGTTTTCACGACTAGTCAAAACTCTTTTCTCAATATTTTAATTATTATTGCATCCCTGTTTATAATTGAGTAATATAAGTGGTCGTCGCCTTTTACTCTACGATTTGACATAAAAATAATATACAAAAACTGAATGCTTAGCAGTTTTTAAGAAAAGTAGTCGTAATGTTGTCGTAGTTCTGACAACATTTTGTAATGAGGATCCGTAAAGTTGTCGTGAGTAGTCGTGAACATAAAATCCAATTTTTGCTTAATCTTTTAATATAAATCACATTTTGAAATGCTTTCATCGTTGTAATTTACTTATAAACAATTCCTGGATACATTTTAGTGCAAAATATTGATTAAAATTACAATAAAACGCAATTAAAGAAAAACATGAGAATGACCACGAAAAGGAAGTCTTAAAGAAGTCATAATGCGTTGGACAAAATATTGAATATTCCTGTGGTTATTATTTAGTTACAGAAACTAATTTTACATGATAATACTATTTACTGCATTTCTCATTGGAATAAACAATTTTGAATTTTCTTCTTTAATAAAAAAAAAACTTAAAATTAAAAAAATATTTATTTGTAACCGACTCATTCCTACGACAACCAAAAATAAGTCTTTAAGAAGTCGTAAAATACGGTATCACGCACCTGAAATTTTTTGTAATTTGAAGAAATTGCTGATTATTTATAAAGTAAATATATCTTCAAAAGGTTTGTTTTAATGGAGCACACATCTTTAGCTGTAATTTTAGTTTCTGTATTATTTAGAAACAAGTTAAAATTACATTTTAATGAACGACTACCAAAAAGAAGTCTTTAAGAAGTCGTAAATATTGCAATGAATTTTGCCAAATTTTATTGTTTTTTGAACCTTTTTAAATTATTTAATAATTTTAGCATCTTTGCGAATTATCAGCGAATCTTATTATTGAATATCGCAAAGAACTTTACGATATATTAAGATTTTTATAATATTGTGTTGCATAACCTCATTCCGGATGAACATTCCGGCAAATTGTTCACAACTCCCAAACATCGTAAGCTTCTCCCATACCTCATCTTTATGATTCAAATGTATGCCATTGAAGATAGAAATATATTTTTACTTTTTAACAGAATATGTATGTATATCTAACTAATATTTTAGCTGTGTTTCTTTCAGACACAGCTTTTTTTAACGAATATTCACATTTCTTAAAAATTCTATGCATTCAAGTAAATAATGTTTAAATATCTTCAGTTCTTGGAATTCAATTATGGGTACCTGAAAAATATACCCTTTTATGACCCACAGACTTAAAAAGTGTTAAGGGCAATAAAATTTGCAGTGCGCAGGTAAACTTTTCTCAATAACTGTTTTTGTTTTCCATGAAGTTCACAGGATAATCTTTAAGTTTATCCCATTTCTAAGTAAAAGAACAGATAAAATGTCATAAAAAATCTTAAATATTTTTTTTCTAAATTTCGTTTTCTTTTTAAAAACTCTTATCAAATCTTACAAGATCACACGCTTTTTTTATACTAATTATTATAGAAAGCTTTTAGAGAATTCCTTGTTAGCAATATTTGTTTATTGACAATATTTGTGAATTCTTGCAAAATAAGGTATGCAATTCACAAAAATGGTGGAAAAATCGTCGGTTTTATCACCACTCTTTACATCTGTTGTAAAAATCCCATGGAACGTACAAATTATGCTGAAGTAACTGACTAAATTTGTGAATGCAGCTGCTTTTGATCACCCAAATTAATTTCACTATTTTTTTTAAAATATTTGATAAAATTCATATAAATAAAATTCACATTATTCGCTATTACAAGCATTCGCAAAGCAAATACTTAACATATGAATTAATATGAGATTTAAAAAATTTTATTTTCAGTTAAAAATTTTAATAAATAGTCAAAATTTTTATTTGTTCTCAATACTTTTGCCATATAATGACTTATTTCCTGTCGAGGATATAGTCTCGCATAAAATTATTAGCATATATACGCATGAAATTTTTTATTTCTATATGTGGCAAAAAATTAGAGAATATTTCTAAGAGAAGGGACGACATGAAAACGGAGAACATTTTTGTGCACCCAAAATGTGCTTCACCAGGTAATTTGGAGAGAGAGTGAGTGCAATAAATATGAACGAGAAGGGGAAAAAGCATACAAAATGTACAAAAATGTTTCACTAAATGCAAAATGTTGCAAAAAAATTTTTGCCTAAATCCAGGAATTTTCACGTCGTAAAGTATTACGTAAAGTTGTCAGCTTCGACCAAAAAATGTACTACTTGATGATTCCCAAAGTAATGTTATACGACTACTTTACGTATAAGTTTATGTATTACATTATGTACTACTTTATTTTCGAATGTAGTACATTACGACTACTTTGAGTTGCTTGGGAAAGGTTTTTCAACTCTGTTTCAATTAACGAAGATAATTTTAAATGAAAAATGGTAAAAAAGGATTTAATTTCTTAAACAAAGTACTAAAAGAAGACACGATATGTTCTTCTTTACACATTTTATTAAAGAAAAATCAGCATATTTATGAATGAGTCATTTAATACGCGTCCGCAGTCCAAACACAAATGTACCCCCAACAACATCTTGCACATCATTTGTGTGGCCAAAGACAAAGACGCAATGGCATGTGGATGTGCATGGAAATGAGATTCAATTTTTCTTTCAAGTCTCTCTGCATGGGATGATCCGTTGTGTATATGTAATGTATTAAAAGTCGCGCGCCTTAAGTGCTGGCGGAAGGAAGGAGGATACGAGCAAAAAAAAAGGGGTTCTGTAATTGCCTATAAATTGCTGTAATTGCGTGTGGACAAACCCTTTTGGTTTTGCTTTTTATTTTCATTCCCTAGCTGGTCAGTGAAAACGTTCATGAGGGTAGAAATTATATTGCAAAAATGAAATTGAACCGGATTTGATTAAATTGCGAAGATTTTTTTTAATAAGAAGATAGAAAAATGTAATTTTGATTGAAGAATGTCTCGTAAGAAAAAAAAAAGAAAATCGCAAAAAAGTCTGTGATATGTGCATAAAATTCCAATCTATCAATTTTTTTCTCAACCACAAAACATCAGAGTTTGTGGAGAAAAAAAGCGGCGTGCGATTGAAAATGAAATCACTGCGTTGTATCTGAAATAGCCAATTTTCCCACTTGTACTCTCACCCATAGAGCTCCAACATTGCGCTCCATACATTGTATGTAAGAGCTTTTTTTCTTCTCTCTTTTTGAAATGTGAGGCACAGACATTCTGAAAACGGGCAAATTATCAATCTCCATGCCATTTGATTTATTTTCTCTCTCTCTTCTTGTTGCAGTTTAAGCACTTAATTAGTGGACATATTGCGAGATATTCAGTATATGTTGTTTACTGGGCAGCACACACGAAAAAAAAAACATTATACTCTAAAAGTTGCTAAATACTTTTAAACAAGATTTTAAATCCAACAATGTTGAGGTGGTATGGTCATCGACTTTCAGCAAATTCCTCCGCAAGTGAATGGCACATTGCGGGTTTTCTCGGAAATTCATTTGCAAAATTCTCCAATACAGATTTTCCGTGCTACATACATACATCTTTTCCCATGTAATAAGCACAAGATAGTTAATCCGTTAGGAGATTAACTGACAAGAAATTCAAAAATTAGTTTCACCTGTCAAAATTTAAAGACAGCTTTAATATGCCGTGAGAATCTAAAAGGAATTTCAAAGTTTCTGTCAAAGTTCTGTCAACTGTAAGATTGTTTTGAAAAAAAAATTACCTAAATTCTTTCTTTAAAATAATTTTTGAAAAAAATATACTTTTCATAATTTTGTAGGAAGTAAAATAATTATTTTCAAATTATTAGAAGCTGTTATTTTGCATTTTATTAAATAATGATAATATGATCTATATTTTATTCAAAGAAATGTCAAATTAAAGATTATTAAACAAAAATTTCTTCATGGAGGAAATAATAATGAATTAAATAAGAAAGGAAGTCTTTTAACTTTCAGATACCTGAGAACTGTCAAACAAAGCACCTGTCAAATTAATAGAACTTTCAAAGCGATACAGCTGTCAAATTTTTGACAGAACTTCAAAAAAAATCTCTCTATTTAAAATTTTCTACAAAGATTTCTTCGAGAAAATTGAATAAACTTTAGAGATAAAAAAATCATAAAAGAACACACCTCTTTGAAATTTTCAACATTTTCTAATTATGTTGCATTTTCTCTGCTAAAATCAACATTTATATATTTCTTTCTGCATCACAAACGCCTGGATTAGCTAGCTCCTAACGTAGGAAAAAAATGGCCGCAACTTGATTTGGTTTATTGCTTTACTTATTGGATTTGTTCAATCAATTAATTTTATCGAGCCCCGTATTGGCAATTGTTGCATTAGGAGCATTTTTTTCCTTTTGCCCCACTTGCTGTAGACCCGCTGCCGTCCCCCTAATCTCTCCTAAAAGTTCATTTTATGTGGTATTTTTTATTAATTTCTCAACACACACACGCTCTCTGCAAGAAATGTGTGGTATTCAATTAATTGGTACACATCAAATTACATTGAGGAATCTTAATGAAAGAATCCACCCAAATGCTACCTATCTATAATATGTATGTGCTAGTGTCTATTTGCCCTAAAATGGTGCACCTGTTGCACCCGCTTGTATGGGAAAATTAATCACTAATTAGCTTCTCGCGATGGTGTCAAGCCGGTGCCACCATTCAGGTATATTTTATAATGTTTTTTAGGAGAATTATATAATTAAATTAGAAGACAGTGAGAAAAATTCTTTTGAAAGCTTTGAAATAATCTTAAGTGAACTTTCGGAGCTTTCTCCGAAGATAAAACATTTTTAATCGTTTTAATGTCTTTCCATTAATAAATTAATTATTTTTTTAATTAAAAAAATCCCAAAAAATGCATCCAAAGGCTAAAAAATTTAATGAATTTTTTTTCAATTGCTCATTGAATGAAAATTTAATTCTCTCAGTCAATTCACGTGATTGGCGCCTTGGGAACTTCTCTTCTTCAACATCGCTGAATGTTTGCCAAAATTTTTCTTCTAAAGCAAATACTCGTGTTTTTGTGAGGCATATACATACGAGATTCCCTCGCTACCTTCTTCTAAGAAAGTTTAGTAAGAAAAAAAAAACATTGTCAAGTGTTTTTCGGGGGGTGGGGGGGGGAGGAAGAAGCGAAAGAGACAGCTCACAACACGTGGTAAAATATTGATTGTGTTTGGAGTTTGGAATGTTAATCTGTGAGTAGATGCCATTCAAGTGCCAAGTTCCATTAAATTCTTCACACACCGCGTATCCCCGGGAAAGCCACCATCCCTTCGATCCCCATGCCGTGGGGTACTTTCAACCCACGAAAAGGTAAATTCTAATTTTAATTCCTCATCCAACGTTTCTTTTTTTGCACACACACACACACCTTTTTTTCCCACCCAAAACACATTTTCCAAGTCACGTTTCATCTTTTTTCCACATTCCTCAACGAAAGAGAATCTTTTTGGAGCTTCTGTGACTCTTCTTCTACATTTTTTCCCTTAAATATTTAACACACACACACACATTTACCTCTGTGGGAAAAATAATTATCATGTTGAGGCTGTTGAGGAGGCTTCTTTGCTGATTTAACTAATGGAGGGTTCTTTGTGAATTTTTTATTCTTCTTCCATCAGACTAACAGAGATTCAAAAATTGAGAATTTTTTCTTGCTTTCTTGAGACAAGCGCAGAAAGTCTTAATGCCTAAATCAAAAAGCCGGCAAACTTGCCAGAGAGAGATTATTTTTAATTGTCCACACGCTTGACAACAGTCGCGATGCCGGTTCTCTGCTCTTCACCCATGCAAAAGTCAACCATGAACGGTGAGATTTATTGAAGTGTATGAGACGAAGAAAAAAAAAAGAAACATCTATGCGACACTGTGATGCATCAGCCTCGCCACAATCGGACAACTGCCAAAACATGTGTAGCATTGAGCATTGGGCGCAATCATTTTGACCGGCGAGCTTCACAAGAAACTCCTCGCACTTAAGACTCCACCACCGCACAGAGTTTTGTTTGCTTCGTCATTTTCATGCAGAATGCGATTTAGGTGGTCAAGGTGGTCGCAAGGCATCTTTATGCTATGTACACCATCTCTATTATGTACTGTTTAAATATAAAATAGTTAGTCCAGTTTGGGCTAGACAATTTCATCTTAATTGATCCTTTAAATCCTTTCGAGGGACTTACAAATTTTAAATGAATCAAATTGATTAATATTATTCTGTTTAACACCGAAGGACAAAATTGGCAATCACTGCCAATTTTACTTTTTTTTTTTAAATCGTTACATAAAAAAGTCTATCTAATTAAATGTATAAATTCTGTGTAAACGATTTCAATTACCTCAAGTTCGTTGAAAAAAAGTCTAGAAAAACATTTTCTTTTAAAGACAAAATGTTACGTTTGAAAAAGTCCGCGCAGAAAATTTTTAAATAATTCCCCCAAATGCAGCGCGGACGGTCGAAATGGGAATATTGTATTAATTGCCCCGTGGGCATTTCTTCTGCCTTTGCAGAGATCAAGCAGTATGTGCCCAGCGCTGAGCTGTAGCAGCAGCATCAACACCAGCAACAACAGCAGCGACAGCAACAGAGAGAGGCCAAAGAGCCAGAAAAGTCCAGGGTTTTGTAGATGTCCCACGCGGCCCGATTGTCAATTTTTATAAAGCATCAAAAGTGAATGAATTAGAAAATCGAATGGAAAATGAAAAGTGAAGAGGAAAAATAAAAGAAAATTGTGTTAAAAGTGAAATTTAGGTTTTTTCATTGAAGAAGGAATTAAAAGAGTTACAAAAATTTAAGGAAAAGTTTGAGGTTAGAAGTTTTGGTTCTTCAAGTGTTAAATAAGAAATTCCTCGGAAAAGATGAAACTTTCAATAAATGCGAAATGTTAGATCTTTCAGAAATCATCTTGTTTATCGATATTTTTTAATTTTCAGTTTTTTTTATGTTTTTCACGATTCGCAGTGTTTTTCCTTGGTTTCGCGTGCTCCGTACAAATTTTAGTTAATCTTATAAACTTTGAATTTTTACAGGTTCTTTGAATGTAGCTTCGAATATTTTACGTTCTACTGAAGTTTTTTCGCTTTCTTCCAGACTTCATGTTTATTTGTTTCGTTTCGTGTGTTTTACGGAACGTATAGTTTCTAGTTTTAGATTTTCTGTAGATTTCTTTCAATTTCTTATGTTTCATGGAATTTATTTTCGAATATTTCAGAAGTTTTCTGGGATGTCTTTAGCTTATCATGATACTAATTTTGTCTTTTTCTCCTTTCTCATATTCTGTGGAATTCATTTTTGAATTATTCATTGTTAACGTAATTCTTTATCCTAGTTTCTTGTGTTCCTAAGATTCATTTTCAAATTATTTGCATTATAACGACTTTTTATTTGAAAGGGTTAATATTCTGTTTAAAAAAGCAATTTCTTGATCTAAATAATTAATTTTCAGAAGGATACCTAAACAATCTTATCCTTTATCTTCTTCATAATCTCCTAATAAAAACTTAGAAAAAGTCGAAAGCTTTGGAAAACTGTTCATTTTCTCTCTCTAAAATTCCTAAATTCCTGTTAAAGAAATTTTACAAAGAAATCTTTTTTTTTTCAACATCAAAAACCCTTTAAAGTGTGTTGTACACCACATTCAGCGCAAAGCCTTCCCCTTGGTGGGGAAAAAATAAATCTGTGATGATCCCTGAATTTTTTAATTCTTTGCACGCATGTTTTTCTCGCAATAAAGCAATCACTTTTAGATGCACTCACACAGCCCTCCCTCATATAAGTAATTGAGTCAATCAGCTGCTTTTAATCTTGTTTTTCATTCTTTTATTGGCACTTTTGCTCTCTCACTCAAAAACTCCTTTTTGTGTGGCAAGAGTGGAAATTTTCCCTATCCTCCCACCCTCTTTCTCACCCCATCCATCGTTACCATATGAGAGGCATTGATAAGCGCGCGATTAAGTGGCAATCGAAAGGAAAATAAATATGTACATTTTAGTTTTTAAGAGCTGTTGGCGATCATTCACAGAACATTGACACCATCTCGCAGCCTTATCAATTTTTTTTGGGGGAGGCAAATAAGCAAAAATTTCCCACTTTCCTTTCTCTTTTTCCCAGCAATATTTACAAAATATAATGTATTTATGTATGTAGATAATTTTAACCCCGATAGTGGAATCAATATCGCTCATAGAGTCAAGTTTTTCTCTCTTGGATATTTTTTTTAAAATTCTTTTTCTGCCTTTTTTTTAAATTCCAATTTGCAGTGTGATAATTATGGAAATGATAGGCTCGAGAGATTAATTAATGTTTTCATGCTGTGTGCATGGAAATTTTATTCAAAGAGAAGGAAAAGTGAGGGTCAAGGCGCATTTGCTGGGACATTCGCGTTCATAAATGTGCCCGAGCGTGCGCGCGCGTTCCAAAGAGAATGTTTTAATTTGACAATTTGACCTTGAAAAAAATCTAGTATAATAAAAATCGGTGTGTGCACTTCTCACCAACATGTATGTTTCATTTTATGCAAATATGCTCACTTTATTGGGCTTTTATTTCTAATTTATTGGATCTACTTTGAAAAACTTGTCTTTTAATTGATTTTACTTTTTTTCTTTGCAATTTTTTTTTAACTAGTTGGGCACTTTATAGAAAGCTTCGAGGGGTGACAATGTGAGCAACTTGTCTCTCAGAATGCCATAGATTATTTTGCTTCTTTATATATTTTTTTATTTTAAAATGAATTTAAATTCAACACACAAAATTCATTTTTAAAGATTCCTTTTCAATGTTCTACCTACCATTTCATCTCCAGCGATGTTTTACATTATTATTATACTAATTATTTGCCAACAACACTACTACATTACAAAAGCTCGAAGCTTTTTACAAATTAATACTCGGTAAACAAAAACTTTCCCATCAAAAAGATCTCTTTACATTGGAAAATAAGGAAACTCTTTCACATGAATTTTCTTTTGTGTGAAAACTTTGTAAATTGTTCCGTGGAAAGTATTTTCCAAGCAAGTATGCAAAATGTAAAATAATCTCTCGCTCTTGGGAGCTACAATTTCGTACAGAAAGTTATATCATCTCGTCTTGCGAGAATTATTTGCTGGAATTTCATTGAATAAGAAGCCAAAAATAAATTTTTAATCTGACACATTCAATACGAATAACGCATTTTATATCCCACCCAAATCGCACCACAAAAGCGCACAAATTGGTTGCATCAATGAACCGCGGAGAAATGTAATTTGACCAGAAAAATGTAATCTATATAATAAAGAAAGGTCTGTTTGTTGGTAATCAGTCGTGTTCGGCTATACAAATCTACACCGTTTGACCGATCGTGATGAAATTTGGCACAGAGGCTCCTTATATCAGGCGGTTTCGAGTGGCCGTATTCATTTCCCCCCCAAAGCCCCCCTTCAGGTAGCCCCCATATAACTCTCATGCATTTTTTGCGAATTTTTGAATTTGTCGCCGGAAATGTTGTATGAAAATGATTTTTTCTCTTTGCAAATTTTTTCTTTTGGGTTTGATGAGTGTGCCCAATCATACTTATAAATCATCACAATTTTTCTCTCTATAATTTGCGCGAAGCGCAAAACCCCCCGCGAAGCGGGGCGAGGAAAATTGGAGCGAAGCGACAATTTACCTCGTATACATATATTGCATTGAATTGATAAGGATTTCGCGCTGATTACCGTATTGAGAGAGCATTAAATAATCGCGCGGTGAAATGTCTTTTGGCCAAGCCAATTTGTGATTATTTTTCTCGCAAAATGGCATTTTTATGTTGAGAAAAAAATAATAAAATGAAAAAGAATTTAATTGATGTTAAAACATGAGAAATTATAACGAAGGAAACTTTGCTGACTGCTCGCTCAGAAGAGAATTATTTGTTGAAGTTTTTTTTTAGATTATTTTTTATAAGCTTTTCAGAATTACTTCAAGCACTTCAAAAGCTTTTCAAGTACATATTCCAGATATTTTTCAGGCACTTCAAAAGCTCTGCAAAATTTCCAGATCTTTTGTCTGGCACTTCAGAAGGTTCACAAGTGCTCTAGATATTTTTCAAGCAATTTAGAAGTTTTAGAAATGTTCCAGATATTTTTTAAAGCTCTTCAGAAGCTTTACAAGGGTTCTAGATAATTTTCAGACACTGCAAAAGCTCTGCAAAATTTCCAGATATTTTTTAAGCACTTCAGGAGATTTTAAAGCTTATTAGATATTTTTAGATCCTTTAGAAGCTTTATAAGCTTTTTAGATTTTTTTTTCAAGCACTATAGAAGCTTTTAAAGCTTCTTAGATATTTATAGATCTTTTAGAAGCCTTTTAAATATTTTTTCATGCACATCAAAAGCTTTCAAAGCTTCTCAGATAATTTTAGATCTTTTACAAGTTTTATTCGCTTTTTAGATATTTTTAAAGCACTTCTAAAGCTTATAAAGCTTCACACATATATTTTTAGATCCTTTAGAAGCTTTTTAAAGATTTTGTCAGGCACTTTAAAAGCTTTACAAGTCCAGATATTTTTTAAGGAACTTCAAAATATTTCTAGCTTTATAGATTAGCTTTATTTCGAGACCTATTAATAGTTATATCCTTAAAATCATGTCAAAAGCTTTCCCTCATTCATTTTCTTTTATAACTTTTCTATTAGCTGTGTTTCTTTCAGACACAGCTTTTGTGTACCGAGCAAAATCGAAAGTCGTCAGATCGGGCTCAAACTTGGGATGAGCACGAATTAGGGTCCCCACATTCCAAAAAACGTATGCGCCAAAAAAATTTTTTTCCGGCCGTCCGTCCGGCCGTCCGGCCGTCCGCCGTGGTTCAACCATAAATTGCAAGAGAACGGTGATAGATAGAGACTTGCGGTAAACGGCAAAGTTCAAATATCGACTGGAAGACATCCGATTATGACGTCAAATTTTACCCCCCACCCCCGCGTCCGCCATTTTGAATAACCTCAAAATTTTGTTTTCGCTATATCTCAGCCCCTGTAATAGCTAAAAATCTGAAATTTTTATATGTTGTAGGCGCCATCAAGAGCTTTCCAACGATACCTCATTTTCGAAAATCGATCAAGCCGTTTAGTCAATATGGCCGCCACAATTTTTCATCGAAAATCGACCATAACTCGAAAACGGCTTGACCGATTTTGATCAACCCGGGGTCAAATGAAAGATCTCAACAAACCCTACAACTCTCTAGAACATCCGAAGTTTCAAAAGTGACCGCTAGGGGGCCAAAAATCAAAAACAAAATTTTCGATGAGTTTTCGATGAATATCTCGAAAACGCCATTATCGATTTGCTTCATTTTTTGATATGTTATAGCTGACCATATTATCTAGCTCCATGCCAAAAATGAAGAAAATCTATGTCGCCGTTCTCGAGATATAGCCTTCCAAAGTTGGCATGTCATATCTCGTGTTCTACAAGTCCGATTTTGATCAACTCAAGTGCAAATGAAAGGTTTCGTGAAGCCCTACAAATGTCCAGAACATTGCAACTTCGAGAAATGACCGCGAGAGGCGCTAAAGTCAAAATCAAAATTTTCGAAAATTTCGAACTCGAATATTTCGAAAATGCCATTATCGATTTACTTCGTATTTTAATATGTTATAGTTGAGGTTAAGACCTTTCCAACGATAGCTCAAACTCGAAAATCTATGGAGTCGTTCCCGAGATATGGCGTTTTAAAGATTTCTCGGGGAATGAATTTTCAACTTTTCCCGACTTTGCGTGTATTTAAATTAATTTGCGTTATAGTATGCTCTCACAAAATTGGTACACTGAAAGAAACACAGCTCTCGTAAGCTTGGTCAGCTTACCAGTACATTTTTCTTTCTGTTCAAATAAGATTTTCGTAAAATTTACCTACTTCTTCAGACATCTTAAACGAAGAAAAAATTAAACATTCACCCACTTGCACCAAAGTGGCTGACTAGCGTACATTAATAGCACAAATATTTTCCCAATTTGACCCTCGATTTTATGCTTTAATTACTTGAATCTGACCTTATCTTTGTTGCGATGCTTTTTTTTTTACACCACAAACCACCACCCAACTGCTGCTCAATTTCTGTACATATGTACATTATCTCATCATAGCAAAAGCGAAGATTTGTGCTTTGTGCGAGAATGTGAGATAGGTCAGATGCATGAATGAACGTGCACTTTTCCAATTACACGACTTTTCCACGACATGAAAGCCATTAACATTGCGATTTCAGCGAGACTCTTTTTTTCCTCTATCCTCCTTCCCCCCGTTCTCCCTCCTCATCTCATCTTATACTTATATGATGTACATACATATAGGCATTAGCCATCAATAATGTACAATGTTTCACAACACGAGACACTCTCGCCTCAAAATATCATCTCCCCGCGCGCACAATGATAGACGCGGGGAAGGTAGGAAAAAAATGTGTCTGTCTTTTTTTTTTGCTTTATGTCTTTTTGCAACTTAGTGGAGCTTTTGTGAGTGATTCCATTAATTTATTCGTGAGCTGCAGAATTTTTTTTAGAAGAAGTTTGTGAGGAAAATGTTTTTTTTTTCTGCAGGGAATAATTAAATGCGAGTAAGTTTGCATTGGAAAGCAAAATACGTATCCCTGGAAGAAGATATTCAGCACTTAATTGGTTGATGAGGACACGATGGGTGGAAGAGATGAAGAAGAAGCTTAGTGGAGGAAAAAAAAGAAAGAGACGTGAGGCCTCGGACTACATTGTGTACTTAATCCTCAATGTAGGCACACAAAAAAAAGTTCAAAGAAATTGTCTATTACAAGATGATGGGCAAGATGAGGAGCGAAATGAGAACATTGTCTTCAAGAAGAAAAGAAAAAAAAACTCTCAGAGTTTCTTTTTATCATGAAGCTCGTGCGGAATATTTATGGCATAGATTATGCACTTTGCGAATTTTTTACAGCATGCCGAGATATTCGCAATAAGAGCACCTTGAAGGACCCAAAATGAATAATTGAAGTTCATTTTGAAAGCTCGCACACAAATGGACCTTCTCCAATGAAACTGAAGAAGATCCATTATTGAAATAGCCTTGTGCCTTCAAATGAAACCTTAAATCTCCAGATAAATATTTTTTTTCGGTACACTCTAATGCTTGCTTTAATGCACTGAAACAAACGGTGTCAAAGGATTTTGGTAATTTAGTAAATTTATTTTTCAATTTGAATGTTCATTCGCTCTGTAATACTGTTGTCGGTTTAAAATTAATTTATTGTTTCAATTAAAAGAGGAAAATTTTTCTTCTTGAAAAATAATCCTCAAAAATTCAACATTCCAAGCTTTCTCCCTAAATTACAAAATATTAAGACAAGCTCGCAGGGAATTTTTTTGTACCTAAAAAAAGAAAACTGCCCACCTGCCCATTTAGTTTGCAATTTTCTTTCTTTTTTAAAATTTATTCTCTCTCAATGCAAAAATATGCAATTTCTGCAAAACCCATAATGAAATGCTAATGAATGGGTGTCGCAGAGAAAAGGTACCATTTAATTTCTATTCAATCCCATTGATTTTTGCCATTTGTGAGTGCCAATTAAGCGCTTAGATGCCCCGTAGACAATTTTTCATCAACTAGCTGCGGTGTGGTGTGTATTTTGTGCCCCCCTTGGGCCATACGAGGGTCTCTCCGGGTGAGCTTTCGCAGAGAAGAACGTACGCAAAGTGCACAAGGTTGTATGTTGTGGATTTGAATCTCTTCTCTATTTTTTTTTCGTAGCATAAGCCAGCAAAACATTACAATTTTCTCTGTGCGGGATATTCGATTGGGTTTTCTTGGTGCAGAATCTCATTCGTTTATTATGCAAGATGTCAAGGTTTCTACGAAAGGCTCAATTGCTTTTAATTCTGCACCGTATACATATGTGAGAAAAAATATGACGTTGTATATAATAGAGCAAGCCTGCTGCAGAATGCTGCGAGTGAGGTCAAGGTGTCCCAGACACACAAGAGATATGTTTTGTTTACAATATTAATTACTCTGTGGTTGGTTTTTTTTTCACTTGAAAAAAGGTATTGAGAGGTCAAAAGGTAGATATTGGACTAAAAGATTTTTTTAAAAGATTATTTGAGAAATATTTGATTTCATTGATTTTTCCGTTTATTTTATTTTAGTTTTAAAAGAAAAATCTTTTAAATCTTTTAACATTCAGTTCATTTGAAATTTCAGGATAATTTTATATTTCTGCAAAAAAAGCTCCTTTTACTAAATCACAATAAAATGTAAACTAGGGAGTGTGTGTGTCTGGGACACCTTGAAATGGCTGCAAAAACGAATGGTACTGTGAAATAAGAAAATTTTAACAACAAGAACAAGTTGATCGAATCTTGTTCGACAACTATCTGTCGCACACACGGGCTGCATATAATCTCCTCTTTTATACCTTCTTATATACCTATGTATATATTTTCTTTATTAAGTGCTGTTGTGCGCCTTAAAATTCTCGCTCTCTCACTTTTAAAGCCTCTCTTATGCGCTCTTTGTATATCGAATCACCATCAGTGCAAATCCGTTCTTTTGCCTACCCAGCTCCCCTCCCCTTCAATGTCCCTCGTCACCCTCTTATGCCAGCTCTGCACCTGCATTTACCTGAGCGCGAAAAAGTGAATGCAATCGGTGCATTTGCATGATTTCAATCACACCCACCCGCGTGTGGACTCCAAAGGGTCGCGATATAGCAAACTTATTTCCATTTTACTAATTGCAAATTCATCGACACAAGACAGTGTTAAGAAGGAACACAAAAAAAGAACCTCCCATAATACTTTTTTTTGACACCAAAAACTCCTTCACAAAAATACTGTAAGAGAGAGAGAAGAAAAAGATCTACAAGACACCATTCCATTAAAGCAACTTCCACGCGAATTTGGCGTTATGCAATAAGTCGGATATGAATTTTTCTGAATTTTTACTTTGCAAATCAACAAATTTGAATATTTCTCCATGCAAAATTGAATCATTTAGTAAGTTAATAATATTCAGCAAAATCTCACAGAGAAATCAATGATTTTTTGTCACTTCTGGGCGCATTTTATTATGCAGATTTTTATTGCTGTTGCACAAAAATTAAATATAAGTTTTTTATTGCTTTTTAATGGATAAAGATGCAGGGAAGAAATTATAAGGAAAGTTACAGTGATGCTCCGCTGTAGGGTAAGTTTTTTTGTAGCTTAATTGAAAGTACAGTGTGGATTCCAGCTAAAATAATTCTTCCATATTTTGTGGCTTTTGCAATATTTTAGCCAAAGGGTCTGTAGGTGAGAAAGCTTTCAAAAAGCTCCATCATCAGCAATATTCTCACTCAAAAATACCTTTAAAAATTTCCTTTTAAAAGTGGCAAATAAAGAGGTCAATCTTACTCACAAAAATTAATGTAAAACCAATAAAAAGAAGGGAAATGAACGATTGCAAGCACCAAGTTTTACAAGATAGAGAGAGAAGTAGTAAAAAAAAATCCACCGCTTTATTTGATTAATTTTTGTACTCAAACACTAAAACCACGCGGTGCAATCAATATTTTCCCAATAGTTGAGCGCCTAATTTCCGTTGAGAAACTTTAAACACTCTGTGAGTATTTTTTAATTGCGGCTGGCTTATACGAAATCATCGAGAAGTCCTTGGAACGTTTGGTATGCCCCGGTGTCGTGTGGAATCTATAATCACGCAATTATGTACACAACAAAAGCGCATTCTGCAAGAAGTATCACCTAAATGAAGCCTAACATCAGCTGATATTCCTCCTTTTGTCAAAGAGCAGGAGAGAGATGAATCCATATGGATGCTGAATTGCAGACATATTCGAGTGGCGGGAGTTGAGGAAAATTGTGTCAAACAGCACAAAAGCACAAAGCCAAAAATATTTCATATACAGCAGAGAAGTCAAATTGAAAGTTCGCCACACAGCGTGTGTTTGGTGACAATTTTGTAATTGAAAATTGATGCAATTTTATTTGTTATTTCTTCATTTTGTGCTTTACAAACTCTCTGTGTTCTTGTGCGCCTTTTCTATGCTGCATGCTTTACATTTTGCCCAGGAAAAAAACTCTTGTAAAAGAACTACAAAGCTCACGTGAATGGAGCAACAAGCAATTTTCTTTTACTTCTTTTTGTATTCAAAATGAAAAAAATCATTGAAAGAATAACCAAAAGAATGCTTCCTGAATGGACACAAAATGTATATCCTAGGAGTTTTATAAACTTGTACCTTCTGGCGATATATACCAAAAGCTTTTGAGCTTTTCTCATAAAAGCGTGCCCACATATCTTCCGCAGAAATCTAATCTCACAAACGTAGAAAAAAATATTATTTCAACAGAGATTTTTTTAGCGCTCTTTTGAAGCGTTTTATCTTCATTTAGTGTGGAGAAAGAAAAACATTAAAATCATCACGATTTTGTGGGTTGCACACTGGTATACGGGGGTGGAGAAACCAAGACGATTTACGGAGGTGTAGTGAAAGAAAATACGGAAAAATAAATTCACAATATGAGGAAGAAGAAAAAAAAAACGTTGAAAAAAAAATGAAAAATCATATTGGGATGTGTTGGCGAAAAAATGCGTATTTTTCAGGGGGTGACTGTGGGAGGTGAATGAGCGTGGCCCCAGGGGCGACAGGAGAAAAGTCTTCACAAGGAAAATCCGGCCATTTATCCACCGTTCTGACTGGTGGAAGAACCCCAAAGTGGGATAACACATGTTTCCCTTCTGTGCGAAGGATCACCCCCACAGGGCATCTCCGTATTCAAAAGTCAAAAGATTGCAGAATTTTTCTTCGCACCGGAAGTGATGGAGCTCTTCTACGTGCACCTTCTGTGGCCAGGCTAGGGGGTGAGCAAGGGATGGCCAAAAGGTTAGCCAAGAATGGGATGGAGGTGAGCTGAGAAATAACTAAGAAAGAAGAGAAGAATTTAAGAAGAAAATATTCTTGGAAGTTTTCCTCAAGAACTTTATTGATTTTCTATCCATCCTTAAACTAAAGAATTAATTAATTAATTGATTTAATTAATTAATTAAAAATTTAAAGTTTCAAAGAGTTTATTATGATATTCTTTATAACTCAAGAGGTACTCGTCAGTTTCACGTCAAAGAATTAAAGAACTTGTAGCAAGTTAAGAGGGAGTTTATGAGACTCCTGAAGAAATCAATTGAAGAGTTTGTTTTAAGAAGAAAAATAAATATTAAATTAAATATTTTTTGTGATTTTAAATTTTAAATGCGTTAAAGGGACTGGCTTACAAGTCAAGAACTGTTGCATCCGAATTACAATATTTTCTTTCAACAATTTTAATGCTTGACGTTCCTTTTCTAACGTTTGACATTTCTTTGAACATTTGACGTTCCTTCTTTATCTTTAAACGTTAACTATTTTCCTTTGTACCTAAAAGAAATTGTTTTTCTTCCTCTCAACAGAAAAGTTCTTGAAGAAATCATTAAAATGGGGAAATTAACTACAATTAATTCTTCTCCAAAAAAAAACTTTGGCGCATTTTGAGGAAGTCCTCAGTTTAATTCAGGAAATTAAAATATTATACCTTTTATTGAGAAACTTTTATTGGGAGTCATTTCACGCGAGAATATACCCGCAATTAAGCGTTTCAGCCGGAGTGTGGTGCAAAAAATGGCCATAGCGAATGGGTGAAAAGGAGAAAAAAAATGTATTACGTATTTCAAATTATTATATATTTATTTTTTAAGCCATATACATCGTGTCAAATGGCTATACGAAATGTTGGTGGTTTGTGGAGTGTCTTTTCTGCCATTCGTTTGCGGCTCAATATTATTCTGAAATTGTACACACAGTGAACGGCCTTGCCGAAGGCAATCGTTCAACCTCATTTCTAAAAACCAAAAAAACACTTTTGCCACACAAGACAGGCGCGAGATGAAGAGAGAATAAAAAAAGCCAACCAACATCGCGCGCAGAGCTTTATAATCTCGAAAAAACCATTTTATACACAAAAGCCAAAGCGCACTAAAATGCATTCTCCTCCCTGAGATTTTTGCTATACATACATACATAATTTTAATGCATGGCGTCTCCACCTGGGAGGTGCTCTCATATGAGCTGGGCTGGCAAACACCACATCTTGTACTTTTATACCTACAAGAAACAATCTCAAATTGCAATGTGTGGTGTACGATATACTATTAAGCTGTTTAAGCCAGCATTCAAGTGTTTCAAACTTATAGAATATTTTCTAATTTTTTTTTTCACTTTCCAGACATTTTTTTTTGTAATTCCTCCCAAGAAAGAAAAATAAAATCCGACGCAGTTGCCAAAAGAATTCTCTCAAACAGGCAATGAGGAAATTTGCAATTCTTCTTGAAGTTTTTTGTACCTTATTACTTTGTGGTTTGAGAATGTTTCTTTTTTTCTCTCATTCAGCGACAAGGGGCAGCTAAATGCTTGTGAATAGAAAAGTTCAGTACAAAAGATTAAGAAGAAGAACAACAACAAAACAACCAAAAAGTGAAAAACAATCGAGAGGAAATATGTATAGGGAAGACCGGGGTTAAAAAAGTCACTCAAGGGTTTAGAAAAAGCTCAAAATATCATATTTCCCAAATAAATAAAGCGAAATGTATAGCTCACTTCTTTAGGAGATTTACTGCACTATAACTCTTTCTCAGATCATTTTGTTCTATCTAGCTAGGAAATATGATATTTTAGGCTTTTTCCAAACCCTTAAGTGACTTTATTAGCCCCGGTCTCCCCTATGAAATATATGGAAATTTTCTTTCTACAGAATCCTCTTTTAAAAAAATTCTAATTAAAGCATAAAGAAAAATTTAATAAAAAGGCGTCATAAACTATTGTGGCGAATTTTCCATATGAGAGCTAAACTTCGGTCATGCACCATGTATTTGGCTCTCATAATAAGCCGCATTGCAGTGCATTCGTATAACGAAAAACGTTACATTATAGAAATTATTAGCCCCATGAAAAATTGTGATTTTTTCTCTGTAACATGCAAAAGTCGTCGTCAAAGTTTAACGTAAATTACAAAGAATTCTTTCTTGTCTTCCAAAGGAGAAGTAAAGAAAAAAGTCTTCCAAATCCATAAGATTTTTTTCTTGATTGAAACTCTCGCGTGGCTTGAAAGAATTTATTATTTTGTGCGTAATTTGAAAAGGTATATAAGGAAGAAATATTGTAAAATAATATAAAAAAAATGAATCGCGGTAAATAAGAAAGAGTCAAATGAACAAACCAATAGGACAGAATTTTTGGCAATTTGTTGTGTCTCATTTGTGGGTTAAAGAGAAACAAAATAAATATAATAATAAAATGTAAAAAAAAATTGTTTGGTGGAAAAGAAGGCAAACTTTCGGTTTCACCAAATTAAAATTCCATGGAGCAAATCAATTAATAATGAGGCAAAAATGAAAGTCAGACAAGAGACAGTGGCTAGGCAGGTGTCCTTGCAGAAATATTCAGAAACTAATACATTCCTTGTGATCAGATGTGTGTAACGGATCCGGCGCGCGGGAGCTTTGAACTTCACGGTGAAGCCCCACTTGTGAAACTTTTTTTTTCAACTCTTTATTATTATTTCCATTCCACCTCTTTCAGTTCTTTTTTTTCACAATAAATCACACAAGAGTGCCATATAACACTGAATGTAAAGTAAAATGAAATAAAGTATTAAGTTGCTATTGAAGCTTTGTATGTATGTAATGAGAAAATTCTTTAGAGCTTTTCCAACAGTTTTTTTTCTTGGTGCATTTTGAAAGAAGATTTTTGCAACAATTGCGGGATATGTTTGACATTAAGTCAAGATAGAGCGCCCATTTGTCTTCATCTACTCTTGCACGTCGCTCGGAAAGTCTTCAAGAGTGCACCTCTAGGCGTCCTCCAACTATTACATATTTCGCACACAATATTTCTCACTCTGCTGTGTGACCTCTCAGCACCATCAAACATCCATTCGTGCCATCGCGGAGAGGACACACAGTGCGAGCTTTCAAAGACTCTCCTTTCTTTTTCTTCACAATACTTCTTCACCATCAACCATCTCTCAAGCACCTGATATACCTTCCCTCCACGCACAAACACACATGCAGAGCACTTTTTGGGGCACATTTTGCCTTCAGGTGAAGCTTCAAGTACTTCTTTTTTTATTTCTTTTCCTTCCAACGTATCATCCTCCTTCACCTGCAAGCAACATTTTGTGCAGAAGAGCAGCAAAAGACTTTGTGAGAAGAGCTCATTTGTGATCGTCAAAAATCATGTAGTGAAGCGCTTCGAAACAAAATAATAATATAAATCCTCATAAACTTTAAGCAAATTGTCTTTTTTATTGTCTCATCTTCGACAAATCAAATAAATCCTCCAGCAGTGTGTGGAAGATTGTTATCATTCAATTTTGAAGAATTAAATTTCTCAGTGTCGGAGAAAAGTTTATCGTTTCGCATCTTAATTACTTTTACATGCAAAATTTTCAAATGAGAATGAAAGTTGCTTACGGGGAGTTACTCAATATATGCCCATTTGAATTGCTCAAAAGATTGTGTTGCTCAATACGAGCCATATAGTGGTGCTGATATGTTAAAGAAAAAAAATAATATGCAGAAAGAAACATCCTGCTTCAGGTGATTGTGGGTTTTAGCCACTGAATCTCGTTTCCTTCCACCATAAATTCATTTTTTTTTTGTTTTTGCAATAATTGAGTCAATTTTTGGGGAAAATATTTTCTTTACCTACTATTGAAGAAATAAAATAGAAAAGATAATTCTTTTATAGCACGAAATGTGTCTCAGGTAATTAGGTAAAAAAGATTTTTTTTTAGATTCTACTTTTATATTTAGTTTCTTAAAAAATACATTTAAAGGAAATTTTTAAACTCACAAGATATGAGAAGAAATTATTTTTTAAAGAATTGAACTTTTTTAAGCTTTAGAATTTCGAGCACTTTTTCGGAGCTTTTGGCTACTTCTAAAATTTTTCTAAATCATTCAGCTCTTTGTAAACTGTAGAAGCTTTTTCAGTATTTTGACGTATTTCTGGAACATTTTCAGGTCTTTCCAGCCCAGAGCTTTCGATTATGTATATTCATAAATTTTCCAAAGCTTCTGATCTTTACTATATCAATGAAGTTTCCAGACTTCTTAGCAATTTCTAAAAATGTTTTCAAAACATTTTCCATATTTTCAGAGCTTTGGTCTTTGTCATCAGCCATTTTGGACCTTTAGAGCTTTTATTTAAGTTTTTCAAAAATTATAAAAATATGTCAAATAAGTTGTAAGGTTTCATCTAGATTCTAAAGAAACTTATCAAGAATTTTACTAATTCATTGGAATTTTTTTTTCTGAAATTCCCTTCTCTTCAATTTCTTCATCAATGCGCATTGACTTTAAAATAAATATTCAATTTTCACGCAAAAAAATAAAGAGATTTTTGTGGTGAAAACCACTTATCTGTCCCAAAAAAGTCAGCTAATGGATTGAATTTTTGGTTCATTGAAAATTTTACTATATACAAAGTTTTGCAATATAAAAAAAGCTCCCTCAACGTTTGATTCAACATTCCGATTCAATATTGTTCTAACACGATGTAGAGCGGTTGATGGAAAAAAAGGTCCCTGTGGCAACATATGTTCAAGAAGCCAAGGAGAGATGATAGAGGAAGAAGAAAAGAGGGAAAAGTTCAAAAAGTATGACATCGATGGACAAGGAATCGGAGGTTAAAGAGAGGTTAAATTTGCAGACTATATATTTTCTCTGCATGGTGTGTGTGCTTTTGGTTATGGAGCTTTTTTTGATGCGCTGTGGAATGGAGTTGTCAGAGAGAGTTTATCTCATTAGCAATTTGAGGAGCTTGTGAGCACCACATGAAGGAATCTCTTCATCGGTTGGGGACGATTACATAAGGTTGAGTGTTATTTTGTGGACCTTTTTTGTCCATTATTGAACAATGTATACATATATAGTACAATGATGTAGGTACATAGCAAAGTAGAGAGAGAGCTTTTACAAGAGTAATAGATGTTATCTCATATTTGCTACTGCCGCACATCCCTCTTGTCATTTGGAAAGTTTTTCTCCTTCTCAGCTTAATGCCGCTGATGTGATGTGGTCATGTGAAAGATGACTTGTGCCATTGCCTCTTGTGAGTAGTAGATGATGATGGTACATTGAAGACTACAATGCAGAAGAGTGTGCCGGATGGCGTGTACCCAGAGATGGTCATGCATTACTTAATAATTGCAAATGATGATATTTTGCACTCTCCATAAATTGTCACTAAATAATGTGTGGCAGTTTTCTCATTGAAGCAACATTGTAGTAAATGTACAATGTGCAATGCTTTGAATGTTTCTCCATCCCATTCCCAAAGCCAACATTCCTCATCAACCTCCTTTTTTCACATCTTCTTTATACTTTTCATTTCTTTAGGAAGATTTTAAAAAAAATCCAATATTCCCACCTGCAGCATTGAGGGGGTGAGTGGGGGGGGGGTATGCACACAGAGAGAATATACGACGATCACGCTCATCTCAGTCGTGATTTGCACGACTGACTTCTGAGAGATGCTGCTGATGCTGAATGTGTGCAGCTTCAGCCAGAGGGGTCCCCGCGCATCTCAATTCCACATCGCGCGCGAACATCTCTCGCAAAGAAAGAGATCTCATCATCTAATAGCACCACATAGCATCTAAAGCACTCCATCCACACCAAAGTTGCTGATGAAGTGCACCAGCAGCAGCAGCAACATTGGCCTGCTGGATGGATGATGTTGGTATGAAAAAGAGAGAGGAATGCACAGCATGGAAATTTATTTATTTAGATGTATTTGTAAAATGCTTTGGGGATTATGTAAAGAAGATCACTCTCGTGGATTTGAGGGGAAGAGTGGGAATAAATCCAGCATAACCTGCTCCTCTAGAGGACATTTATATTTCCAATCTCCAATACATTTTTTTTTCTTCTTCTCTCTCTCTCTCTCTCTCTTTAGATTAGACGACAACATTTTGGCTATGCTGGATCATATGAAGACAAAAAAAAGCGACCGTGGGTTTTTTCTCCATGATCTTCATTAACAAAAAAAAGGAAAAGACGCAGAGTTTCATCTCATTCCGGATACAGACTTACAAAAATTTCATTTTGTGCTACCCATTAGAGATCATCATTTTTCACCCAACACACCATTTTAATTTGCATATAAATTCTTTTTTTTTTCTACACTTTGCTGTGCTTAAGACGTCGGGTGAGAGAAGAGTCTAGTAGAGGGAAGAAGGCAAAGAAGCAACATAGAATCAGAAAATAGAGAAGAACTCCACAGAAATCTTTGCCGCATAAAGAGTGGTCTAACAGGTATAATACTCAAGAAATCAACAAAATACATCAACTTATAAGGCAATGAAAGCCAAGACTTTATTTCCAGCTGAAGCTCTTTTAAAAAAAATTAAATTCTTATACAGTATAAACTTCTGGAGGTTCTATAGAAGCTCTAAGGATGACCCAAATTTAAACTTTTGCTCTCAATTTTTCATTACTTCTCGTTAAAGAAGCTTTAAGAATTTTCCTTTAATTTATCTTTTCTTTTCCCGTGAATATTTTCCCCTTTTAGCATCCTTCAGAAAATATTCTAAGGGCCGTTACATTTTTTCCAACGGATTTATCTTTAAATTTTCCCTGAATTAATTGAAATTTTCGTCTTTTTCTCTTCACCAATTTTACTTTTACTCCACTTTTAATGGATTTTTCTTTTATTGATCAAGCAAAAGTATTGAATTTTAGCCCGCAGCTAGACACCAAAAATGCAACAATTTAAGCAGAACTTTTTTTTTCAAGTGTCCCACCTGTGAGGGAGATTTTTTGAAAGTAGCCCCTTCTGTTCAATGGCGAGCACTCCCACCTCGCCGTGCGTTTTATCAGCTACGTAAAAAAAAGAACTCGAGAATTATTGTCAATGTGAAATATAGGTGTGTCTCCTTGCATTAAGCCAATTCAATTTTAAATTGCTCCGCTGCAGAACTTGCTGCAGACTTACTCTGTTCCAATATTTTGCGGGAGATTTTGTTGGTGGTGTAAAAGCCACAGAAATACTACAAAATTTTGCATTTAATCACAGTGCAGAATATTCCCAAAAGAATTCCTTGTGCGGGATGTATTCGGAATGAGGGTGGCGATTGAGGGCGCCTCGTGGGCAATTTTGGGGGCTGGTGAGTGTGGAATTCAATACACCGCAGCAGCACGCAGCATAAAATCCCCACGAGAGAGGCTTTTTGCAGTTGATTGAGTAAATGGAGCAGTGACAAAGTGAAGGAATTCAATATGCCACCACAGAGGTGGTGTGCAGGTGCACGATACAATCTCTCAGAGGCACACAGAGTTCCACCATTTGAGGTGCATTTGAATGAAACTAGAGATCTCACCACGAGGACTCTCTCACAGTCTTCCTCTCTTGTGTCTTTTTCAGCCAAGTACAGGTTGTGTGCATTTTATGGATTTATCTGCCCTCGGGGAGCTTTTGTGCGACTACACGGAGTGAGCTTTTATTGGCTAAATTTGTGCACAAAATCATCTCACATCGGGTGTCTTCTCAATGGTATTCCAACAACAACAAGAAGATGTTATGCAAGGAATCATCCAAAGCTAAAGATTATTTGATTTTCTATCTTTTTTACAAGGTGTATCAAAAGGTATTCCAACATTTTCTTTATGAGATATAAAGGATAAAATTGTTAGGAAATCAAGGATTTAGAATGGTTTAGAATAGAAGAATTCGCTGTTAAAGTATGATTTATTTGTTCAAACATTACTTTAAAGACAACTTAATTTCTTTTGAATGATTTCTTTTTAAAAAATTCTTAGAAAGAAGAAAACTTTAAAAACTTTTTTTAAATGATTTAATAGATAATTTTTTTATTCTGAAAAATTTAACAATTAAACCACACACTCTCTTAACAGAACTTAATCTAGAGGATCTAGGTAAAGACTAAAAAAAAACTTAGAGCTCATTAAGGAAAACTGGGAAAACTTAAGCTTAAAAATTAAGAATTAGCCCTACAATCTAAGGTCTAGCTTAGAAAATGCCTGAATTAGAAGACTTAAGCAGGACTTTGTAGTGAATATCCCCCCATAATTTCATGAAGCTTTTCCTTATTATTTTATAGATAAATAAATCATACATAACAAGAAAAAATAAACTCTGAATGCAATTTAATTTGAGATTATGATCAAGCAGATCAAGCCATCAAATTTATGATTAAACATCATGCACAAGTAGATGGACAAGCGTATATAATCGCGAGGATCTGCATGAAATACAGAACTTCTTGAATATTTTACAAATATCTCAGACTGCATGCGAGGGAGTTCTTTAGCAAGATAAAACAGCACGAAAAAAAGAATTCGATAAAAAAGAAAATAGATAGTTTGTGGCTGCTCCATTATGCAGACACGGGGGCTCTCTCACCTTAATTAATGTATGTGAGATATTATACTTGGTCTGAATAATAAGAGACCGTGTGTCGAGGCAGTATGTTGGGGTACCTGTGTGGCTGCGATTATCGAGTTACAGAATTTGTAACAAGCGAAAAAGTGAATGTCCATAGGTCGACCTTGGTGATTTTATTACGAACAGGGCCTTTTATCACGCTACCACGGCGCCGTTTTCTTTTTTTTTTTTTATTATTATTATTATTCCTTCTTCTCGCGCGATTAACAGTCAGAATTTTCATTTTTTTTTCGAAATGTGTTCAGTATGAGTTTTTGATGGGTCCTGAATGAAAAGGGAAGGGATAACCCTGAAGGTAGATCATGGAAAAGCTTCCTCTTGTTGCACAAATAATGAAGATCTCACGCAGTTTTCTTCCTCTATGAGAGAGAGAGAGATCAGTTGGATGGGGCAATGTTTCCTTCGAAATAAACTATATACGCAGATGTCCCCCAAGAGGTTTTAAGCGAGTGCCAAAGAGATCGCGCTCTGGGTGGAATATGTACCTACATACATATGCTGTACATAGAGGCGAAGAGAATGAAAATAGTCAGCTAGAGAAACATACACAACACTAGTCAACCCGAGCCCCCAATCACGTGTGAGCAAACACTATTTTAAGCTATAAATATAGGGCGTATATTAATAGGGGGATGAGTAATACGGTACCCCGAAAAATTTTTAAAATAAAAAAATCCCGCTATCTGACCCTTCAGCAGGTACAAAATGGGAAAAAATCAATTTTTCTGTGGGGGCGCTATAAAGGGGGGAGGGGCGGAATCCCATATGGCGCTTGCAACTCGTATTGACCCCCTCTACCCCCATACCAAATTTCATCAAGATCGGCCCAGCCGTTTCGGAGGAGTTCATGTGCCACAGACAGACAAACAAACATTTTCAGCTTTATATATTAAAGATGATCATTCTATTGCTATGTGCGCGCGATGTGATCGAGAAACCAGTTCCATCGACGCGCGGAGGAGAGACTTGGGGCATATAGGAGCTGGGTGGTTGCTCGCTGGGTATGTATACATATAATACGATCACTATGAGATAAAAACATAATTTTTATTGTGTTTAAATTACACACCATCCCCGCAATCCCGCACCGGAGCTATGTACATAAAAACATATACAACATACCGTGGACACCGTGGTGGCTTTTACTTGGCGCGATTCTTGTCCATAAAGATCACATGATCACGCACCGATCATGCCCAACTTTTACGTAATAACTTCACTCCGCGCGCACCACAACATTCGCGCGATTTACAAGAGATCACACCCACAGGATGGTAATAATTCAGGAGATTGTCCCTCCCTCTTACCTGCCTTTCATTCACGCTCACTCCATGGGCTTTTGGCGTGATGAACTGCAGCATAAAAGCAACATATAGTGCTGCCGCCATGAAGAGCGCGCGATCTTCTTCCCCAACATTTTAATGATCATTCGCGCGCACAGGTGCGATCATTCACACAGCTCATGGGAGAGAAGTGTTAGCTCTTAACTACCTACTGATGCTACTACCTCAAAGCTAATCCAAAGAAAGGAAATGCACCACAAGAAAGAAGAGATCTTTGTGGATAAAATTATTTCATTTGCGGGAAGAAAAATCTCTTTTTTTTGTTACAAAAGTTTGATTACAAAGAATTTGAGTTAAATAAAAGAATTATTTTTTCTTTATTTTTAAATTTATTGTATTTAATTCTGGTCGTCTTATTTAATTAAGACGAATAATTTAGTATTCTACAAGTTGGAAAAAATCATTTTATTCGTAAAAAAATATTCACATCATTTTCTAAGATTTTTTCCTTCTTTCTTTTCTCTCACAACATTTTCGTGAATTTCCTCTAACATTTCATCTAACGAGGCTCATCGCAATTAATCCTGGAAGATAATTGAGAGATGGTGGTCCATGAAAATTGCGAAGCTGGGGTGTAATTGCGTTGCTGCTTTTGTGCCCAAATTTAGCTCTTCGCATACAAAGCACTATACCATAGATACAGTGTGATGTTTGTTAAAATACCATTGTGCGTGGGTTTAAGCTGCTTACATAGTTTTTGGGGAGGATTCTGTGGTACACAAAGGGGTTTGTTTTCGCCTTTTTTGCCCTGCTTCACGCACCCCCACACTCTGCCAGCATTCGGTCTCACAGAAGTGGGTGAATAGCACCAATTTGCAGTACAAAATAATGATTGTTCCGGATGCGAGGAGGGTTAAATTTTGTCGCCTACGCCACCCCCATACTCTTTGAATTTAGCACCCAAAGACGAGAGAGAGAAGGGGTGGCTTGACTACAGCCCATTGAGGCCACCTGCGGCAGAACCACAGCATCGTGGTGCGTAGGAGGAAGTGGTTCATTCCTCTCCCAAAAATGCCAGGAATTGTTGTCCCCCAAAGGCTCCACGTGATGCCAATAAATGCTAAATATTTATCCTCTTTGGGAGCCAAAAAATTACAAAGATTTTCCTCTAAAAAAAATGAAAATAATAAATTGCTGCAGGAGGAGAAAATTGTACATATGCGTGTGGCAATTATGTGGCATTTAAGCTGTAGCAGTGCGCGAAAAGAATACTTAGCACGTTCGCTAATTAGTCAACGGTTAATGCACAAAATTGCAGGTTTTGTGCAAATTAATTCCTAAAGTGCAAATGAGAGCCAAATTACAATCGGAAATTCACGAGAAAATAGGTGTTGAATTTTCTTTTATTTGCCTTACTGAACTTTATTTGTTTGTTTCAAACTCCTCGTTGGTTTTGGGGGAAAACTTTGCAGGAAGAAAATGAAGAAAATCAATGAAGAGCTTTATTTGAGGAAAGAGAGTTTCTTAAGATTGCGGAGAAAACTTTCACGGGAAGTTCTGAAAAGGTTTTAGAGGAAATTAATAAATTAATTTGAATTGATTTTATGATTCATTTATTATTAAGTATAAATATTAGATCGTGAGCAAGTGGAGGCGCCAAGTACCAGGCACCTCCATATTATTTTATTGATTTTATTTTGTAGAAAATAAGTGAATTGCTTTAATAATCATCTTTCGTCCATTTAATTTTATTTACTTTTAATTTATCTCAAGAGATTAATCAGAAAATTACCTATTCAAAGCAAAATAATAAATAAATATCTTGTTTAGAAGCAAAATAAAAAAGAATGCAAAACATGCTCTTTGTTGTGTTCTCGGCACAGAGAGTGATGAAGTTTTTCCTTAAGGCACCTTTGTGTGACAAAAGTGGGCAATCAAGAAGGAAAAATTTATGTGTGTAAGAAAATCCGCGATTTTTTAAGTTCTTCAACAATTTAATTGCCAGCCATTAATTGTGCAATTATATGGCAAATTGTCTCTTCGATGTTGGATTTTAATGCTGCACTTTAAGCTGCCCCCCTCCATACCCCCCTGACGTCGTGCCGGAGGTGCAAAATATATGCGAAGAGACCTGCCTTAGTGACACCTTCCACTTGTTGGAGTATCATTAAAAAAAAAAAGAAATAATATCACTGCGACTGGCCACTTTTTCGTGTGGAATGTGACCTTAACATTGGCTGCTGATGCCCATAGCACACAATGGATGCACGACTGGCCTGCAATCACATCATAAAAACCTGGAAAGCACAATATTTTACCAAAAAAAAAGATCACGCTGAGATTTTTTTCTTTCAAAAAGTTCTTTCTTCCTTTGCCAACAAAAGTTTTTGACGGTTAGCATAGAATTTAAATTTAAATGTTTGACAGTTCAATGGCGTCCTTACGCACTCATGGCGTCCATTTTTGTAATTTCCTAAAGGCTAATCGAGTGGAGAGAATTCCTTTTCATTTTAAGAGGAATAAAAAATTGCTAAAAAGGGAAATTCTTATCAGATTACCCAAAGAAAAGAATTTATAAATAGAAATTATTTTTTCAAAACAATAAAATTTACTTTTATTCATTTTCCTCCGTTCAAAAAGTCAGGGACTTCCTATTGCATTCTTTCAAACAACAATAAATGGCTCAAAGATCTTTTTTTCTGCGTGACACATTCAGTCGTGACTTACATTTATCATTTAAAATATTTGAAAGCTCGACTAAAAGAGCAGTCAAATTTATTCCAATTCTTCGTGGTAGCATGAAAAGAATTTTTTTTCTTCTTCTCCGACAATTTAGAATGCGATATCTCAATGAACTTCTGTGTCTGTGAGAAAAAGATCTTTAAGAAGGAATAAATAAATAAACAAATAACTTCCCAAACAAGTATTTCCTCTTTTCCTGCAATTGTGGGTCATTGTCAAATTTCGGATAAATGATATTGAAAAATAAATAGCAGAGCCGATTACCACTTCAATGGAAACAAGATCAAGTGGTGCGTATGTAATTTTATTTATTTTAGAACACGTGAGGATATTTCTATTTATTCAGCGTGTTTTCCCGCACAAAGTTCTCCTTCGTCGACGTGAAAATGAGAGTTTTATTTTCAGAAAAAAAATCTTTCAATGGAGAATCCTTTTATCTATCCTCGTTGGGATGAAGAATTTTTTTTTTCTTTCCTTCTCCAAGGTGTTTCAGACATATTTAATTCTTGTTTATTTTGCGGAAAATGAGAAGAGAAAAATATTTTTATTTATTTTACGACAATTTAGAAAATATTAGAAGGTAGCAATTCGAAGAAGATAGAGGAGACACCTTTTAGTTTAATCAGGTGCTTCAAATTAAGCTCAAAATTTATCTAAAAATAAATATGGGGACGCCTGGTACTTATTTGGCGTGTTGATTTCAATTTAAAATTAGATGAAGGTTAGAAGAAATAAGGTTGAATATTATTTAGAAGATTGACGTAAATGCTAGGAGGTGCATCATTGTTTGATAAGAAAATTAATCTTTTAGTTTAGAAAATGTTTTCTTTGATTAAGTAGAATGTTTTCCTGATTAAATGGAAACTTCTCCTGACT
The DNA here is from genome assembly GCF_024334085.1 of Lutzomyia longipalpis. Taxonomy (NCBI): domain Eukaryota; kingdom Metazoa; phylum Arthropoda; class Insecta; order Diptera; family Psychodidae; genus Lutzomyia; species Lutzomyia longipalpis. The sequence continues at coordinate 30,416,744 of NC_074709.1, forward strand.
AAAATACCATTTTTCTGATCAATAAAAAAAACTCTTTAAGCAAGTCTTATTAAAAAAAAACTCATTTTTGTTGCTTCAAATAAATCTTAAATACAAATGGAGACGCCTGGTTGTTATTTAGTTTCTTCAATTTTTATTTAAAAATACACAAAACTAAAACCAAAAAAAATCCATATTGTCTTTTTAAACAAAATAATTTATTAAAAAGAAATAATTTAATACAAACATCTACGATATGGACGATATGTCTTAATAAGATTTTCCTTTTGGGATTTTCTCAGTTCCATTTCAAAGAAAAAAAATACATTTTATATATAAAATTTTATAGCCGTGTGATCTTTCAGTTTAACGATCGTTTTGGCTGAATTTGGTAAGAAAGAAAAAAGACGAATAAAGCCAACTAATTGATGCATCTTCTCGCACAAGCACGATGAGGCCGTAATGATTACAAAAATGTTGCAAGAGCAGACCAACATTCAAACAACAAGACATTCCCATAAGTTTTTTGAAAATGTCACAAAATCGATCTAATTTTCCTTCTCTATGCGTGCGTGTGTTGTTGTTTTTTCCTCTCATTTCGGCGAGGCCAAGAAGTGTGGCTGCTGCCTGTAAATTTATTCAGTTGTGGACGCCCACGGATTTTTTTTCCACTAGCACATATTTAATTTTTTTTTTCGTATTTGTGTGTGCAATTTGATCCATAATTAATTTATGCCATTCCAGCCGCTAAGTAATTAATATACCTGCTTTTTTTTTTTAGAAATCACGTCCTTGAGATCATCGATCGTACAAGATCAAATGGCTCTCAGCTGCCTCAGGCAAAAGATCATTGGTGATCATTTTGGTTTTGTGAGAGGGATCTTCTTGTGATCCCCTAATGACATTCCTTCCGTCAATAAATTCAAAGGATCACAAGATCACGAGATAATAAAGGATATTTGCTTTATTGAGAATGTCAGGATCAGCCGATAAGATCAGTGCACATAAATCCTTTGCGTCTTAAGCGATCAAAAAGTGATCTTGTCTAGATTTTGAACGAAGAAAATCGTTTAAATCGAAAGTCCGTTCCTCGCCAGAAAAACAATTAATTCTCTTCTGAACATTAAAATTCGGAATAATTCTACATAAGAATTTATAAGTCAGAACAATTTCTAATCCGTAAAAAGAGTTTTATTCTGTTCAGACGTTAAATCTAAATCTTTTGCAAGAAAAGAAATAAAAAGAAAGTTGAAGAAAATTCTCTTCAAACCAAAAATAAACCGTTAGAAAAAATCTCAAAGAATTTTTAAGTTAGGAGTATTTCAAATTCAAAAAATTGCGCCCACTGCGCCACCTTGTAGCTCGAATTAGAATGTAAACAATATGTGAAAAATCAGTGATTTGTTTACAAAAACAGAAAAAATGTATTTCTTTTTCCTCTGCGGTGTAGTGATTCATCTGATATTCCTGTCCTCCATCTTCGACATTTACTTCCTGTCGCCCATCATTCGTGATTTGGAGCCACAGACGGATAATGATGATCCCCCGGCAAAGAGGTAAACAGTGGGTGTGTGCAACATAACCTCAATTGGTCAGGAAGTTTGAAGTTCCTTCTCTCTCCCTTTCAACAGGTTGGTGCTCTTCGTGGCTGATGGATTGCGTGCAGAATCATTCTATCGTGATGATTTCCGTAGGACTGAGTTCCTTGGGGAGATTGTCACAAAGCAGGGAATTGCTGGAATCTCCCACACCAGGGTGCCCACTGAATCCCGTCCGGGGCATGTAGCTCTCATTGCGGGGCTATATGAGGATCCCAGTGCTGTGACACGTGGGTGGAAGGATAATCCAGTGGATTTTGACTCGGTGTTCAATCGTAGTCGTACAACGTACAGCTGGGGGAGTCCTGACATCCTCCAGATCTTCGTGAAGGGCACTGAAAGGGGGCACATCTTCACGCATTCATACACAAATGAGGATGTGGATTTTTCCGGAAGGAATCGAAGTACCATTTGGCTCGATGAATGGGTTTTTAGTCGTGTCAAGGAGTTCCTCCTGCGGAATGTTACGGAAGAGCTGAAGAAGAGCGACAGGGTGGTGTTTTTCCTGCACTTGCTGGGACTCGATACAGCTGGGCATGTACACAAGCCAAATTCCAAGCTTTTCAATGAGAATCTCCTGGCTGTGGATCGGGGAGTGCGGGAGATTGCTTCACTCTTTGAGAATATCTTCCCGGACAGGAGGACGAGTTATGTTTTCACATCGGATCACGGGATGTCCGACAGGGGAGCTCATGGGGCGGGGCATCATCATGAAACTGAGACACCAATTGTTGCCTGGGGTGCTGGAGTTGTGAGAAAACCTTCCCGGAAGCCACGGGAGAACATTGAACAGGCTGATGTGGCTCCCCTGATGTCCGCCCTGATTGGTATCGCCCCACCGGTGAACAATGTCGGCATGGTACCCATTAGATTCCTCAATACATCCCTGGAATACACAGCCAGGGCCCTCTTTACCAATGCCCAGCAAATTTTGGCGCAATTCACAAAAGTTTCCGGAGATTTTCATCGTGGCAAGCTTAGCCGGTACTTCCGGACATTTGAGAAGGAGCAGGGCATTCAGGAAGTCACGCAGGAGATTCAGCAAAGGAGTGCGGAGGAGAACTACGAGAAAGCCATTGAGCTGAGTCAGACAATGATCCGGGATTGCCTGCAGGGCATTGAATTCTATCAAACGTACTACCAGAAGCTCTTCCTGCTCACTGTGAGCGTTGCCATGATTGTGTGGATGATCATCTCCTTCCAGGAACTCACATCTGGGCATCTGGAGTATGTGACGCGTGTCATTGATTCCCGTGTCACTGTAATCTCCACAATCCTCCTCACCTTCACCATTACCTTCGTCATCCTGCAGCAGATAAGCTTTCGCCTCACGGTGTACCTCATCCTGCCCACAATCCTGCAATTCATCACCCTCAAGCGATGGAATTACTTCAATGCCATCCGCTTCCGGACAAATATTTTCTTCATTCTCATCTATGCCGCCGGCGTGGAGCTGTTTGTCCTGGCCTTCTTCTATCGCTTCACCCTGGCTGCCATCCTTCTCATCTACTGTGCCATTGAAGCTGTCCAGCAGTACCGTCGTGGCTGCTCCAAGGGGATTCTAGTCAAATGGATCATTTCCTCCGTAGTCCTCGCCATCTTCCCTTCCCTGCCAGTCATTGAGAAGGATGCCAATGATTTTCAACTTTTGTAAGTTTTAACTTTCCGGAAGCTATCTTCCTGACCAATTCCAGATGAATTCTTTGCAGATTTATTGGAACCCTTCTGTGGTGCATCCACAGCATTGCTTCCGCCGTGGGAACATCCGGGAAGGAAGGAGAAAGCTCCTGGAGGCTCATTCATCGCTATGGCACCATCATTCTCCACGTTATTGTCAATGTGAACCTCCTGGCCAGTGTAAAATCCATCAATGAGGGTTCGGGACTTCATTCCACGTACCAAATCATCTCCTGGATCTCCCTCGGTAAGTCATCTCTTAAAATTTCTCTTAATTTAGGAGTTTCCGGAACTTTAAAAACAAATCACTTTCGGCTCAGTTTTAGCCCTCATTCTCCCCATTTTGAGCTCCCTGGAGCCCGAGAAGAGGCTCTGGGCACTGGCAAGTAGCTTCAGTGTTCCCATCTCCATCATGTCGCTCTCATATGAGCCCATCTTCTTCTTTATCTTCTCCATCAACCTCATTACGTGGTTCCGGATGGAATTTCCCCACCGCACGACGGATGTTCAGAAGATCTTTCTGGACAGGAGGGACTTTATCCGGATGTACATCATCCTCCTGTATATTTTTATCTCATTCTTCGGCACGGGGAATTTTGCGTCAATCAGTTCATTTGACCCAAACTGGGTGAGGTGCCTCGTGACGACCTTCTCACCCTTCCTCATGGCCACACTCATCATCCTCAAGTTGATGGCGCCAATTCTTCTAGTCGTTTGTGTTCTCCGGACCATTCATACGATCTCAAAGGTGAGAGGGTGGTTGAGTGGCAAAAGCTAGGAGTCTTTTGATGCAAATTCTGGGAAGTTCTGGAGCTTTAAGAATTTTTTTTTATTCAAAAATTCCGAATTCTTTTCAGGAATTTGAAGTTATTTTCAGGAATTTGAAGTTCGGTTCAGGAATTTAAAGTTCTATTCAGGAATTTGAAGTTCGGTTCAGGAATTTGAAATTCGGTTCAGGAACTTGAAGTTCTTTTCAGGAATTTAAAGTTCTTTTCAGGAATTTGAAGTTCTTTTCAGGAATTTAAAGTTCTTTTCAAAAAAATTAAAATTCTGGACCTGTAAAATGTAAAAGAATATTTAAGAAATGAATTTTCTGGCCGGGAGATTCGAGATTATAAAGAATTTTGAAAAAATTCTGGCCCAGAAGCTGAAAAGAATTAAATTAAATTCTAACCTACAAATTTTTATGAATTTAATTTCTGAACAGAATAAATTCTTTTTGTGAGGCAGAAAATGTTCTGAGTTGGAAGTTCTAGCCTAGAATTCAAATATTCAGAAGAGAAAATTTGTTTTTCTGACCAGAAACATTCTGAAGCAAAAAATCTAAAGAGAGTAATAAAATTTCTGACTAGAAATGTTCTGAATTTATAATTTAAACCTAGTTTCTTATTTGAAAATTCTGGCTTAAAAACTGTCATAATAAAAAATCTTGTTCAGAAATGGTCTGTATTTGAAGTTCTAAAGAGAATAATTAGATTTGTGAACCAGAATATTCTAAATTTTTAATTTCTGACCCAGAAATGTTCGGAAATATAAAATTCAAATTTTCTGAGACAAAAAAATTTTAAGTCAAAATTCTGTTCTAGAAAATTGTGCTGAAGAAATGACTAAATTTCTATAAGGGAATGTTCTAAATTTAAAATTTTGAGCGGATAGTTCTCAAATTTAGAATTTAGCGGATTTCTCAATTTTAACCTGCTGGCCGCCAAGACCTTGGAGCTTCCTTAGAGCGCCAAGGTGGGGTCGTTGAACGACCCCAAGAAGGAAGTCGATTTTCTCATAAACTATAAAACCGGGAACTGTCGGGTCACTACCTTTAGACTCCTTATATAGTCCTCTTGCCCCTTGCATCACAAATTCGCCACCCGGAAACACGCAGAAGAAGATATTAGGGAAAAACATTTTTCACTCATTTTTCACACTTTCTTCGTGAGAAATTTGCCACGAAGTTGACCGCAACTGCTATTTTTTTTCACTACTTCCCCACATTCCCCTCACTTCCCGCACCGTGATAAATGGCAATATTTCTCGAATATTCTTTATTGTTTTGTACATTTATATGCTTCTAATTATGTTTTATGTTGTTTATGTTACTTATTCGCGATAATTCTGACACTGAGATGGTAAAGTGAGAAAGTAAACACAACCCTTCAACCCCCTTCAACCATATGATTTATGATGTGACTAACTTCATTCTAAGAAATTTTCCGCAGCATGGCCGTTACACCAATTTTTGAATTCCCTTCTTCTACATTTTCCTTAATAACTTTTCTTGTGGTGGACGGATTGAGCTGAAATTTTTACACAACCTCCTCAGATAACCAAAGAACTTATTTCCAAAAGATGGGAATGGTATCTTTTATATTTATTAAGTTATAGCACGAAATATAGGGCTGGGGTCGTTCAACGACCCCGCTTGGCGGCCTAGAGGTTAATATGCTGCCCAGAAATAATCTTATTATAAAATTCTTAAAATAATAATTCAATTTCTAAGCTAATATTTCTAAATTCTAAAGAGCATCAGAATTTTTTTTTTAGCCAGAAAGGAACTTATTCTTTCTTCTATTTCATTTAGCTTGTAGTTCTAATTAGGACAGTAAGTTTTAAAAATTTGATGACAAAAAACTCAGACTGAAAAAAATTTTAATTTCATTGAATTTTCTAATTAAGGACGCCATGTTTTCTTAAGAAAACATAACCTAAAAAAATGTTTATTAACAACAAATCAAACATGGCGTCCTTTAAACCGTTTTTTTAACGTACAAAAATACGCATCAAGTTAAGACTCACAGCTTTTGCAAACTCCTCAAAAAAAATATTATGCAAAAATATCTAACGGTGCAAAATTTCTTCCGGCATGCGTGGAATGGCGGCGCACCCTTTTGCTGCAGACGGAAATACGCAAGCTGTTCATTGTGATTTTGCTGATTTGCGACGTGATGGGCGTGAATTTCTTCTATTTAATCACAAATCGCGGCTCATGGTTGGAAATTGGGCAATCCATATCGCATTTTGTCATAATTGAGGTGACAGTTTTGGTATTACTCCTCCTCTTCTGTGTCACGCATCCGTTTACCAATTTGGACTTGGTCAGCGTTCTCCAAAGTGGTCATCAACTCCTGCCAACGACCAAGAGGCGCAAAATTCAATAAAATGCACGTACGTTGACGGAATAAATTATCAGAGGGAAGCTATTAAAAAAAAACTCTTCAGCACCATTCTGTTCATTTCTCTGCAGCAGAAATGAGTCATTTTATGCAGAAAATAAGGAAAAATGTACTGGTAAGCTGACCAAGCTTACGAGAGCTGTGTTTCTTTCAGTGTACCAATTTTGTGAGAGCAAACTAGATCGCGAATTTGTTTAAATACATGCAAAATCGGGAAAAGTTGAAAAGTCATCCCCTAAGAAATTTTTAAAATGCCATATCTCGGGAACGGCTCCATAGATTTTCGAGTTTGAGCTATCGTTGGAAAGGTCTTAACCTCAACTATAACATATTAAAATATGAAGTAAATCGATAATGGCATTTTCGAAATATTCGAGTTCGAAATTTTCGAAAATTTTTATTTTGACTTTAGCGCCTCTCGCGGTCATTTTTCGAACTTGCAATGTTCTAGACATTTGTAGGGCTTCACGAAACCTTTCATTTGCACTTGAGTTGATCAAAATCGGACTTGTAGAACCCGAGATATGACATGCCAACTTTGGAAGGCTATATCTCGAGAACGGATCCATAGATTTTCTTCATTTTTGGCATGAAGCTAGATAATATGGTCAGCTACAACATATCAAAAAATGAAAAAAATTTATGTCGTCGTTTTCGAGATATTTATCGAAAACTCATCGAAAATTTTGTTTTTGATTTTTGGCCCCCTAGCGGTCATTTTTGAAACTTCGGACGTTCTAGAGAGTTGTAGGGTTTGTTGAGATCTTTCATTTGACCCCGGGTTGATCAAAATCGGTCAAGCCGTTTTCGAGTTATGGTCGATTTTCGATGAAAAATTGTGGCGGCCATATTGACTAAACGGCTTGACCGATTTTCGAAAATGAGGTATCGTTGGAAAGCTCTTGATGGCCCCTACAACATATCAAAATTTCAGACCTCTAGCTATAATAGCGGCTGAGATATAGCGAAAACAAAATTTTGAGGTTATTCAAAATGGCGGATGGGGGGGTGGGGGGGTGGATTTGACCTCATAATCGGATTTCTTCAGGTCGATATTTAAACTTTGCCGTTTACCGCAAGTCTCTATCTATCACCGTTCTCTTGCAATTTAAGTTTATGATCCGGCCGGACGGACGGCCGGACGGCCGGACGGCCGGCCGGAAAAAAAATTTTTTTGGCGCATACGTTTTTTGGAATGTGGGGACCCTAATTCGTGCTCATCCCAAGTTTGAGCCCGATCTGACGACTTTCGATTTTGCTCGGTACACAAAAGCTGTGTCTGAAAGAAACAGCTAAAATTAAGAAAATTCAGTATTTTTGACGTTTGTAAGTGTCAAAAACTATAGAAATGTCAACCAATGGATTTAATGTCAACAATGTCAATGTTTGCACAAAAAAACGGTGTCGTAAATATTCGTGCACTTATCGGGAAATCAATTAACCAATGAAATGAAAGGACGAAGATATCAACTTTACGGGAATTTAAAGAGACTTAACTTATATATTAGAGACTCCCCTCCAACCCCCACCACTCTAACTGAAAATTCCTTAAATTTTAGCGCCAAACTGTGATTCCTCTGCCTAATTTGGAATTCCTTAAAAAGAAATTAGACTGAATTAACGTCTGAATTTATTTTAAGTATTTTAAGGACTTTGAGGGACTTTTATGAATTTTTTTAAGCACAAGATATTCCAAAGAAAAATATCTTAAAGATTTATATTTAAGGAATTTACTGTGAAGACGAATTAAATAAAAAAGAATAATTATTGGTAAAAAAAACTTCTTTTATTCTCTTGATGAACGATCCTGTTAAGAGGTTTTATTGTATGGATTAGGGATAGGTTTGAGAGCTTCTTCCTCTTCTTTTTCACTTGCACTGTTGTGACTTTTCTTCCGGAGGAATTTAGCAAGGAGCTTCTCATCCACTGGAGTGCGATTCCCACCAGTGAAGAGGCTCACAGTGTAGCCCACAAGGAGATTCAGGAGGAAGCCAATGAGGGCGTGGTACAAGAAATGAATCCGGAAAATCCACGGAATGTCTTCAGCTGCCTCCTCATGCAGAGGCGGCTTCATCGTGGTCGTTGTCAATCCATCCATGAGGAGGAGGGAATTGGTGGTGTTTGAAGCACCCAAATCACATCCATCCGTTCGAAGGGGTAGCATCGGATCAGGTTTCTTGTACTGCCCACCCACAATGACCATCACCACCACCAGAATGGATACAGTGGAGCCACAGAGAGCACCCTGAAATTAGGATGAGAATGTATTTTAAAAAAAAAAAATCAAGAAAAATCTCTCAAGAGATCCCAACCTTTGTGTTAATTTTTCGGCTCAACATTCCAAGGGTGAAGAGCCCAAGAATGGAGGAAGTAGATAAAGAATAAACATGCGTTGTCATCTTAAAGATTGTTCCCAGTTTTTCAATGAGCAGCAACAGGAACATCTGCAAAATCCCGAGGAGGACCACAATGAGCTTGACGATGTTACTAGCACGTGATTCGGTGGCTGTGTGGAAGAATCTTTGCGCCAGGAAGTCGTCGTAGATGCTGCCACTCAAAGTATTGAGGAAGGACGAAGTGGACGAGAGGCTGGCCGAGAAGATGCCCGCAATGAAGATCCCCGTGAAGCCGGGGAAGATGCTGGCAGTGTGCTCGATGTAGTGCGGGAGGATTTGATCGATCTTCTGCACCTGCCCCGACCGGAAGGGATCGCACGCTTCGTACGTGGCATAGATGACAGTCCCAATGGTCTGGGAGAGGAAGAGGATGAGGCTGAAGGCAATGGTGAGGCCCCAAATAGCAAAACGAATCTTTCGCATGTCCGACAGCGCCAGGAAGCGTTGGATGCTGGTCTGATTGATCCCAAATTGGTACGTTCCCACCACTGACATGCTCAGGACGTATTGCCAGAAAGTTGAACGAACAGTTGGATCCAAATTGAAGCTTTGTAAAATATTGCATAATTAAATAAATTCCGTGGAAAAAGCTCAAAAAGTTTTAAAATCTGTGCAGTTCTGGTTGTAAAAAAAATAATGCAAAATTTTGAGAAAAGTATTTGGCTTATTGTGTGTATGGAGTAATCATTAACTAATCAGATTTATCAATTGATTGACTCAAATATTGGCTAATTTGTGATTAATATTTGCTCAATTAAATTGAGCATTGTTTGGCTCATTACTGAGCAGGAAAAGCTCTAAATTCTCAGAATCTTCACCCACTGACCTTAAAGTGTCTAAAAATTAAATTCTTATCGCTTCTTCTATGTGGATCCCCAACTGAGATTCTCAGTGAGAAGTTCTTGTACAGAATTAAAAAACAAATATTTTGGTTTGGCTTTAATAATCTTGTCAAGTTTTTTATCAATCTGATAATTTTTTGAAAATTCCATATCAAACAGAAATTATCTAAGTGAAGAAAGAAAAATGTTCTTGGCCAAAGAACTTTACATGAATTTTAAAAAGAACAAAGAATAAAATTTAAAAAGAAATTACTTGAAAAAGATGAGCCTCCCTCCTTGATCAGCCGTCCGCCAGACTTTCTCCAGTCCTCCCACCTGATTTATCCCAACGATCGCCACTGTGGCCGACGAGAGGATCGTGAGCGTGATCTGCAGCACATCAGTCCACACGACGGCCTTTATGCCCCCAATGGCCGTGTAGGAGACACACAGGAGGGTCAGGAGGCCCGTGATGAGGTGCACCGACAACCCCGAGACTTCGTGAAAGGCCAACGCGGGCACGTACACAGTCACGGGGAGGAACAGGAGTGACGTGAGTGTGAACAAACCACTCGCAAATAACCGCACAGAACGACTAAAGCGCAACTCCAGGTACTTGAAGCTGGACAATTCGCCAATCTCCAGGAAAACAGGAAGATAAATCAGTGGCACAATGATGGACAACACGACGCACGTGAAGCTGAGAAGCCACGCCTGTGTTCCAAATGCATAAACTTCCGTCGTCTGGCCAAGAAGAGTTGATCCCGAAACTGCTGTAGCCACGAGGGAGGCAGTAATGGGCAGGAGGCCCATCTTCCGCCCACCCAGCATGTACTCTTCACGTGTATTAGCCTTCCGTCGTGATGTCCATCCATAGTAGAGCCCAATGGCGGAGGAAAGAAAGAATGTGATCAAGAAGAAGAAAATATCGAGGGCTGAAAATTTGCCCGTATCCATTGCGCGAGAAATCTCAACGGAAGTTCAAAAGCTACTGAAGCAAAATCAAAGATTTTTTTTATTTAATAAAAGAAATAAAAGATTTTAGTTGTAGATGTGAAGGAGATCAAGGTAATTCATCATTAATAACGCCAAATTCGGCTTTGATGTGAGATCACGTTGGAAAAGTTTGTTAAACTGGAAATTTAGTGGCGATGGAGAGAGAAAAAAAAACGTTGGCTTTCGCGTGTCTTCTAACAACAAAATTACAAAATACTCCTACGCGGAAAATTCTGATTATTTAAATAATCGAGTTGTTGCGTCTGAATTCGATTAGTTCGACGATCCAACAAGTTTTTTGGGGGAGATTTATTTACTTT